>NC_050452.1:46443150-46743150 GCF_903995425.1 Onychomys torridus
TCATAGAAGGAGTTTGGTAATATGCCTTCTTTCTTCTATTGTGTGGAACAATTTAAAGAGTATTGGTATTAAGTCTTCTTTGAAGATCTGGTAGAATTCTGCAGTGAAACCATCAGGTCCAGGCTTTTTTTAGTTGGGAGACTTTTAATGACTGATTCTATTTCCTTAGGGCTTATTGGACTATTTAAATGGTTTATCTGGTCTTGATTTAACTTAGGTATGTGGTACCTATCCAGAAAATTATCCATTTCTTTTAGATTTTCCAGTTTTGTGGAGTAGAAGTTTTTGAAGTATGACTTGATGATTCTCCGGATTTCCTCATTGTCTGTTGTTACGTCCCCCTTTTCATTTCTGATTTTGTTAATTTGGATGCTCTCTCTCTGTCTTTTGGTTAGTTTGGATAAGGGCTTGTCTATCTTGTTGATCTTCTCAAAGAACCAACTCTTCGTTTCATTAATCTTTTGTATTGTTCTCTTTATTTCTATTTTATTCATTTCAGCTCTCAATTTGATAATTTCCTGGCGTCTGTTCCTCCTGGGACACTTTGGTTCTTCCTGTTCAAGGGCTTTCAGGTGTGCTGTCAAGTCACTAGCGTGGGATTTCTCCAGCTTCTTTATGTGGGCATTCAGTGCTATGAATTTCCCTCTTAGCACTGCTTTCATAGTATCCCATAAGTTTGGGTATGTGGTGTATTCATTTTCATTGATCTCTAGGAAGTCTTTAATTTCTTTCTTTCTTTCTTTCTTTCTTTCTTTCTTTCTTTCTTTCTTTCTTTCTTTCTTTCTTTCTTTCTTCCTTAACCCATTGGTGATTCAATTGAGCATTATTCAGTTTCTATGAGATTGTAGGATTTCTGTAGTTTTTTCTGTTGTTGAAATCTAACTTTAAACCATGGTGGTCTGATAGAACACAGGAGGTTATTCCAATTGTTTTGTATCTGTTGAGATTTGCTTTGTGGCCAAGTATGTAGTTGATTTTAGAGAAGGTTCCATGGGGTGCTGAGAAGAAGGTATATTCTTTTTTGTTTGGGTGGAATGTTCTGTAGATATCAATTAAGTCCATTTGAGCCATAACATCAGTTAAGTCCATTATGTCTCTGTTAAGTTTCAATTTGGCCGATCTGTCCAGAGGTGAAAGTGAGGTGTTGAAGTCTCCCACTATTAATGTGTGGGGTTTTATATGTGATTTAAGTTTTAGTAATATTTCTTTTACATATGTGGGTGCCCTTGTGTTTGGGGCATACATGTTCAGAATTGAAACTTCATCTTGGTGGATCTTTCCTGCGATGAGTATGTAATGTCTTTCATCATCTCTTTTGATAGATTTTAGTTTGAAGTCTATTTTGCTGGATATTAGGATGGCTACACCAGCTTGCTTCTTAAGACCATTTGATTGGAAAGTCTTCTCCCAGCCTTTTATTCTTAGGAGGTGTCTGTTTTTGAATTTGAGGTGTGTTTCTTGTATGCAGCAGAAAGATGGGTCCTGTTTTTGTATCCATTCTGTTAGTCTGTGTCTTTTTATAGATGAATTAAGTCCATTGATATTAAGGGGTATTAATGACCAGTGATTGTTCATTCCTGTTGTTATTTTTATTTTTTGGTGGTAGTGTGTGTGTACTTCTCTTCTTTGGTGTTTACTGCTGTGGTGTTATCTATTACCTGTGTTTTCATGGGTGTATTTGCCTTCCTTAGGTTGGAATTTTCCTTCTAGTTCTTTCTGTAGGGCTGGGTTTGTGGATAAGTATTGTTTAAATCTGATTTTGTCTTGGATGGTCTTGTTCACTCCACCTATGATGACTGAAAGTTTTGCTGGGTATATTAGTCTAGGCTGGCATCCATGGTCTCTTAGTGTCTGCATTATATCTGTCCAGGTCCTTCTGGCTTTCAAAGTCTCCATCGAGAAATCGGATGTTATTCTGATGGGTTTGCCTTTATAAGTCACTTGGCCTTTTTCCTTTGCTGCCCTTAATATTCTTTCTTTATTCTGTACGTTTAGTTGTTTAATTATTATGTGGCAAGGGGACTTTTTTGGGGGGGTCTAGTCTGTTTGGTGTTCTATAGGCATCTTGTATCTTCATAGGCATTTCCTTCTTTAAGTTGGGAAAGTTTTCTTCTATGATCTTGTTAAATATATTTTCTGTGCCTTTGAGTTGGTATTATTCTCCTTCCTCTATCCCTATTATTTGTAGGTTTGGTCTTTTCATGGTGTCCCAAATTTCTTGGAGATTTTGGGTCATGACTTTGTTGGTTTTAGTGTTTTCTTTGACTGATGAATCTATTTCTTCTACCGTATCTTCAACACCAGAGATCCTCTCTTCCATCTCTTGCATTCTGTTGGTTATACTTGCCTCTGAAGTTCCTGTTTGTTTACTCAGATTTTCTATTTCTGATATTCCTTCTGCTAGTGTCTTCTTCATTTTTTCTATTTCCCTCTTCAGGTCTTGGATTGTCTCCCTTGCTTTTTCATGATTTTCATTCAAGGATTTATTGTTTTCTTCTGCTTTAATTGTCCTTTCCTCTAGTTTTTTATAGCGTTCTTCCCATTTTTTGTTTGTCTGTTCCTCTACTTTATTTTTGATTTCTTCTATATAAGGCTCTAGCCTCTTCATGGTGTTACTTATAAGGTTGGTTGTTTTCTTCTTCTTCCATTCCATGATGTTCAGGTCTAGCTGTTGGAGAAGGGCTAGGTTCTGGTGATGCTGTATTGCTCTTTATTTTGTTGTATGTACTTCTGCCTTGATGTCTGCCCATCTCCTCTTGTGTTCGTTCTTGGTCTTATCAGTGTACTTGGTCCAGAGAGAGTTGACAGATTTAGGGAGCCTCTCTCTGGTCCAGATTGGAAGCTCTGGGCCAGATGGGAGCGCTGGTCCAGATGAGAGTGCTGGCCAGATAGGAGCTGGGGGGCTGGACTCTGAGTCTTGGGAAGTCCCTGTGGTCTCCTTATTTTGTCCAGATGGGAGCTCCTTTTGTCCAGATGGGAGTTCCTCTGGTCTCTGGTCCAGATGGGAGTTCCAGGGCATGTTGGAAGCTTGGGGCTGGTCTCTGAATCTCAGGAAGTGGCAAATGGGTGTGGGGGCAGGGTGTGGAGACTGCAGTGTCTGCCTGCAGTCTTGGAAAAGGGGAGCCTTCCTGCAGGGCCCGCCCATTGGCAGGAAACTGGGGCCAAGTTGATCCGGTCTTCCAGAGTGGCCTGTGTCCAGCGGTGGGACCCAGGCACAGTTCTGTAGCATGAATCTTAAAGGTACTTGTTAATAAGAACAAACCTGAGGCCAGGTATTGGGGTGAATGCTGGAAGGTCAGAGAAGCAGAACAAGCCACAGTTATCTCTCCTTGCCAGTGCCTCAGCTGGTCTTGTTTCCTCAGATTGGATGCCTCTGAGTCCTCATCCAGAATCTCTATGTTTCTTTTCATATGAAGAATCTATCTCTCCATCTCTCTATCTCTATATCATTTATCTATCTATCATCTATCAATAATCTATCAATCAATCTATCATCTATATATCTATGTATCTATGTATCTATCTATCATCTATCTATCTATCTCTCTGTCATCTTATGAACTCACAAGTAGGAGGGAGTTGAAATGGAGGGGGAACAAGAGAGAGTAATGGTATGAAGAGAAGATAGCATATTTTATGTCATGTAGTATCTAGATTCAGCAACACACATTGCAAGTGTGTTTGTGGGTCTGAGAGAGACAAGGGAACAGAAACATTTGAAGAGAGACAGTAGGAGGAAGATGAGAGTGAGGGCTGTGACAAGGTAAACATGAGCAAATATGTGTTAAATGACACGAGGAGACCCATTATTCCACATGTTAACTAAACGTTAGCATTTTAAAAAGATATATTCACACACACACACGCACACACACACACACACACACACACACACACACAGAGAGAGAGAGAGAGAGAGAGAGAGAGAGAGAGAGAGAGAGAGAAATCTATTCTTAAATGCATTAACATTTGCCACAACTCAAGTATTCAAAAGAAGACAAAGCAGGTGTGGGAAGTTCAAACGGGACCATCACTACCATGTTAGGAGAGCCACAGTGCAGGAGGTGACATTGTTTGGAGCTGGCTTTGTGTTTACGTCCCATTACCAGAGTACTTGTCTCACAAAGGAGAATAGGCAGAAGAGAGTGTTGAAATTCAGTCTAGGTTTATGGGAACTCTTAGCAATGGTGGGTTATGAGTTATGTACTATTTCTCTATGTAGAATGACTTGTAGCTGCAGTAGATATAAGACAATGCAAGGTAGTTACTAGCAATGGCTTTGCTTTTCCTAGAACTATTGAGAAAACTTACTTTTCATTATGTGCAATTATGTTCTTGGTCACGAGGTAAGTGACTAAGGGTCATGTATTAAAATGACAAAAATGGGTGATTATAAAAAAGCAGATCCCAAAATTTAAGCTTATTACCACCACTGTCTGAGTCTGTGACTACCAGAAAGAAAGAGTTCACCAATGTGAGGGTGGAGGCTACTTCTACCAAAACTTCTTGGTAAAACAGACCACTCACATCCTGAGGGGTGGAGCCTCTGGACAGCTTTAGTAAGCGTGTGTGTTAAGAAGAACTCAGCCTAAACTCATGAGAAGCCCACAACTCATGAGAAGCCCACAACGGTGAGAGCTCTTTGGACCCTGTAACAGCCAAGGGACGTGACTTTTCTCGGGTTAGAGAAGGAACAAAATGGGAGCTCTTAAGCATGTGTGCTGTGTCTAAGCTAGGCTGGCTGCAAGCAGGAATAGCCTTTCTCAAAGGGCAGGATATTGGAGCACACCAACATACCCCAAAGGAAAACCCAAAGTTGTCTGTGTTCCTGCTCATCATTGGGGTTCCATAGACCCTGCCTGACTGTACAAATACCTGCATTACCACTGCTGCTCCCACAGCTATCTCACTACCTCTGCACCAACACTCCCTCTAGCCCACTGACCATTCTACAGGCAAATGAGGTTCTGAGGGTCAAAGTCACATCACTTGGCCATTGATTGGCTGTTTTTCTTGTCAGTGTCACAGAATACCTGGCAGAAATGACTTAAAGGAGAGGAAGTTTACTTTGGCTCACGGACTAGAGGACACAGTCCATGATAGTCAGGAAGACATTGGATTGGGTCAGTCTATGGCTGCAGGGTCTTGCAGTGGCTTCTTAAATGGCAGTGAGAGACAGAGGGGGTGGGGGGGGGGAGGGGGCTGAGAGTAACAAGCTGTAGCTCTCAAAGTCTGTTGCTAGTGGCAGACATCTACCATTTAGGCTCTTCTTCCTGAAGGTTCCACACCCTCCCTCAAGCAGTCCCACTGGCTACAGGCCAAGTTTTCAAGCACACAAACCAAAACACAGCGTTTTATATCCAAACTAACTACCAAACACAGCACAGAACAGCTTCCTGCTTCAGAAATGAAAAGTTGAAGGATAGATCAGTTAAGAAACCTGTGGAGTCACAGAGGTAGCAAGGGTTGGAGATGGGATTTGAGCTGGGGCTCTTAACATGTTTGGCAAACTACTCCATGTATACTTAGGTAGGTTTATACACAAGTTCCTATGGGTGTTAGGGTGGGAGAGGTTGCTGGGCACAGTGAGAGAGAGCATGGTCACTGGTTTAATCTTGACTCCGCTTCTTATTTATAGCATGTCATCAGCCGTTATTTATGACCCTATTTCTGGGTTTCTTCACCCAAATATAAGAAATATGGAATTTATGTCCAGGCTCTTAGCAAGAATTAAGCAAATTAATGCACAACATACAGGGTGAGTCCATGATAAGTAGTAAACTCTATGTAATTCTCCCATGAGAATTTGCCCACAAGAATGTGTTTCTTCTTTCTGTAATATTTTTCTATCTTCCTCATCTATCCATCTTTTAGGATTTGGCATAGGCAAGCCTTTCTGATAATTCTAGACAGTAGGCAGTGGCCTCTTTCCCCCACGATGCATGCCAATAGCACCTGAATCTCCCTGGCAGTCTCACATGGGTCAGCTCATGACTACATGCCCTGTGAGATTCAGCGACATTGGGTCAGACACTGTTCACCACTGGCACTGCTACACTCATAAGTCTTCCTGAGGCAGTGTGGGCTCTCTAAATATCTTAGTTACTTGTCTTGTGGCTGTGACAGAAGAACTGACCAAAGCAATTGAAGGGAGGAAGGAAGGGTTTAGTTTTGCTTGCAATTCAGGGGGAAATCCATCACCGCAGGAGCCTGAGACAGTTGCTCACATTGTATACATAGTTAGTAAGAAGAGATGAATGCTGGTGCCCAGCAGGCTTTTCTCCTTTTTATGTAGTCCAGGAATGTAGCCTAGAGAATGGGTCCACCCACAGTTATAGTAGATCTTTCCATGTTAATTAACCCAATCTAGATCCCTCACAAGCATGCCTAGGGATTTGTCTCCTCTGGGATTTTAGATTCTTTCAAGTTGACAATATTAATCATCAGAGTAACTATTCAAAGGTATGAGGATAGGGCTCTGAGGACCCCCAAAGAAGTCTGATCATGAGATCAAGAGTAGACATTTGCGAGGAGGTAATATACATATTGTATGTATATATATTGTGTGTGTGTGTGTGTGTGTGTGTGTGTGTGTGTGTGTGTGTGTGTGCTCATGTAAGCATGTTTGACCTTAAAGGACAGCTACATAGCCTCTTCTCTAAAGAGGGTTGGAGGTTGAATGGACTTTTTAATACACATGACAGCAATGTAAAGACACAAGTCTGTGCGGTAGCCTGCTTGTGTACAGATACTAAGATCATGATATAAACTTTGGGGGGTCAGAAGAGTGTAAGGATCAGGTAGAAGCAGTGCTTTACTCCATAGGTAAGCAAAGTGGAGTTAGCTGCTTCTCAGTGGTCTCTACCTAGTTATCGACAAAGTGAACCTTTCATACAAGTTATCCTTTTACCTTTGAGCGTTTGTTAAAGTGTCCTGCTGTAAACACAGGAAAAGTAACAATGGAAAACATGATGACTACGTGTTTAAGATTTACAGAAGGCTTTGTGGTGAGTGCATTCCATTGAGACACTTAAATGTCATCTGAAAACTGGGGACTATTTCTCATTCTGCTTACCGAAGGACAAATTCTCTTGAGGGATTTCCACTGCTGGGGATAAACGAGTCAGTCACAGTTTAACAGAAATTAATGCTTAGCAAGGAATAACTGCTCTTCTGAATCTGCCACAATGCCACCACTCTATGTTTAGGAGAAATATCAAGATCGCCCTTGAGCACAAACAAAAATGAGCAATAATAATATTGTATAAGAAGTCAGGCTTGACCATGCAGAGGAGCCACTGCATGCTGCAGAAACTGTGATTAAATCTAGACAATGAAGGTCATGCCCACACTCTCCTTCTCCCCTTGCCTGTTGTCATCCTTATTTATTTTCTCTTTAATAAGCTGGCTCTCTCACGATGATGCGAGATGGATGATGGAACACATTTATACTCCCAGAGAATATCAACTTGGGAGGGCCTGGCTCGGCTCTGACGGACAGCACCGAAATGTGAAGTGACTAAACAAATTAGACCTCTGGCCTGGGTGAAGTGATGCGATTCAATGAAGAGCTGTGCATTTCCCGGTAGACAGAAGCATCCATTAGATAAATAGAAAACAGAGAAAGGTGATTAGTTGACAAGGTGCAGTGGAGACCAAGGGCGCCATAACAGATTGTGTCAATTACAAAGCCTGCAAGGAGTGTTGGTAACTCCGGGGACAAAGTACATCTTGAGATTCCTGAGCAGGCAGGTGGTGGTGGGGGATGGGGAGAGGTTAACAGAAATGAAGTGTGCACGAAGAAACGACATGGGAATCTATGCTCTTGCAACCAAAGTAAAAACAAAAATTATAATAAAAGAGGTTAGTAGAACATCTGGGAATATTGGGAGCTAAAGTTGTAAGTGGAGATGGGAGCAGGAGGTGAGAGAAATGAGAGGTAGGGGTAGATGTACAAACATTAAGGATGTATGAAGAAGTCATGTGAAACCCTGTGAGTTTTTAAGCTAATTAAAGCATTATAAAAGAAGGAGCTTGAGCAGAGATGTCCCACAAGTGTAAACAACACTGATCCCTGAAGACATGGGTTATTACATGAAGATGTCACCCTAAATAAGACAGGCTTCTGCTCTTGTTCCAAATTATCCACTGCTGTTAGAAAAGACCTTATTGCTAAAGACATCATGCGTCTGGTTGTAGGACATAGAGAAGTAAGTCTTGGATGAGTCAGGAAATTCTTCTGGCTGGCCGGTGGTCTGTTTCCTATACTTCAGTGCCTGGTTCCATACATGTGAACATATGGGTAGAACTAATTATATTTAGTAGGTTATTTTAAAAGGCATGAAGTTGGGGAGGATATAGGAGATACGTTGGGGGTAAAGTGGGGCTGGAGAGAGCAGGAGATGAATATGACCAAGATACAAATAAATGTTGTATATGGAACAAATAGTTTTATAGTTAACAAAACAAAACAAAACAAGAAAAACGTGTATAGAAGAGACTGGTTTGATGGAGCTTGAAGGCTTTGTTGAGAGAATGTGGAAGCAAGGGAAGAAAAACATTAAGCATCTGTAAGGCCATGCTAATCCGAGGCTCACAAAATTTAATGTAGCCTGCAACTTTGATGCACATAGACAGTGCTGCTTAATTACTTTGCTTAAAACCAGTTTGGGCTTCCTGCCCAAATCTCCATCCCCTGCTTTAGTAGGATGAAGAGGGCTTTTAGTTCTGTCTTGTTAAAACTTAGTTAAGAATGACATATTCATGGAGCCTTTGTGGCAAGCCTTGACTTCCCCGTTGCTCACTAAGATGACATCTAGAGGACCTCACATCCTGAAGGGGAAAAATGGGAGTTCTTGGGCACAGCTGCAGTGGATGCCAAGTGCATATCTAGATGCAGATAGTCAGGGCTGTGTTTGGGGAAGGGGGAGATTATGAACTGGCCATTTCCTGTCAGCTTGGTAGGGGCTGGTATTCTTTAGCTGACCAACCCCCACTTCCCCTGCCCTAGATAAAGAGCCTCCAAGCTTTTGGATCATGCTCCATTCACCCTACTCATCTGACTCACCCCAGGTCATTTTATCCCATTTGATCCTTAGTACCTGAGGGGCATCTCCGGAGAGTTTGACTACACAGTTTCCTGTCATTTTTGACTAAGACTTTGGTGTACCCATTGCAGGGGCAAAGTGTTATAGGGCAATCTCCTTCTAGTGTCTTTTGTAGAGAACAGAGCAAGTGTTCCTGAGAGTTATTGACCTGCATGTTTACTTCCGCTTATCTAACTCACCTTTCTTCTGAAGGAAAGCTCACAGAAAGGAAATGTGGCAAGTCTGTTGAACTCAGGCCCTCATCTCCTTCTAGTCCTTCAATAGCCATGTTGGGTAGATCCTAGCTCTGCCTTCTTAAAATAAAATAACACAAACAAAACCCTCCACCATCTCCTCTATAAATTAGAGCTCCAGAGGCAGCATCTCACAAGACTGGCCAACCTGCCAAAGAGTGTTCAGAAGATCAGAAATAAATGTCTGAGTTTGAGCGCTGAAAACTTACTCCCACCATGGCTGCTATGGGGAGGGGATTTTGAGAGGCATCTAGGCCACGAGGGATCCATTTCTTTGGATAGGTTAAAGCTTTAAAATGGCACTGGCAGAGGGAAGGTACCTCTTCGTTCTTCCACTGCTCACTCTCCCACTGCTCACTACTCCTCCCCAGAGGATGTAGACATCAAGGTGTCATGTTGGAAACAGAAGCTGCATCCTTACCAGGAACCAAACCTGCTACATTCTTGATTTTGGCTTTTCCAGATCATACAACAGCAAAGAAATATTTTTACCTTTCATAAATTAGTCTCAGGTATTCTGTTGCACCAGGACAGGCTACAGTAGTTTTTGTTTTGCTGTATCAAGCCTTCTTGTATTTCATGTAATAAATGCTGTATGAAAATTCTCTCCATCAACATTCCTTCTACACTGGATACAACATAACCCTTAGAGGAGTGGATCTCAAACTATGGGTCATGACCCCTGGAGTTGTTGAATGATTCTTTCACAGGGGTCGAATATCAACATCCTGCATATCAGATATTTCCATTATGACTCGTAACAGCAGCAAAATTACAGTTATGAAGTATCATTGAAAATAATTTTATGGTTGGGGGTCATCACAACATCTTAAAGGTTCACAGCATTAGGAAGTTTGAGAACTACTGCCTTAGAGAGACAAACGCCTTGAGATAACTAGATCAAAGATCTTTTAGGATACTCAGAAAGCCAAGAGAGGACTGTATGACCCTTCTCCATACTTGGTTCCTAGGGAGGAGGAAGAGAAAAGAGTGTGAAAGACAAGGAAGTTAGCATTGCTTGGGTGTCATCATGGGCCAGGCACTCGGTGTTCTTCCACTTAATTCCCACAAGGCTACTGGAAGGTAGACACTGACCCATTCATTTTATGCAGGACTCAGCCACAGGCCATATGTCAAGCAATATACTCAGAGTACAGGACTGGAAATCTGTAGATTTGGCATTTTAACTTTTGAATATATAACAGAAAAAATACATACTGTTGCTTCTATAGTTTGTACATAATGTAACAGGCTGCACTGCACAGTAGCATCAGTGCAGGCAGCTCCGGAATCATATATGTCAATAACAAAGAAATGTGCTGTCAGTTAAAAGATGCTGCAGCATTTATTTGTGTCTTGAATTCTAATTTCAAATGTCATAAATGTACAAAGCCCTGCATCTGAGAATCGATGAAATCTGGTAAGTATTGTTTCAAGGAAGATTGTCTGGGCAGCTGTGTACAGTCTAGACACGAACAACAAAATGACAAAGGCAGAGAGAGGTCAGAAAAAAGCTGTTGGGCTTTCACGCCTAAGCCAGGCAAGGACTTACGAAATGCAAAGAAGATGAGCTTCTGGGAGCACTACAGCAGATGAGTCAAAGGGAGCACTAGCAGCTTGGAGCTAGGCTTAGAAGGGTGGAAGAGTGGATTGATTATGAGCAAGGTGTTTATGTCTAAGAGACTGGGAAATAGTAGCAGTTGGAAAACTAGGTTTAAAAAAAGAGAACAGGTTCTGTTCTGAAGATAGAACATTCAAAACAGAAATGTCCTCATGCAACTATGGATGGTTGCATGATGGTTTGAACGATGCTGTGAAAAAAAAAACAGTTCTGTGCTGACAGAAGGTTAAAGAGATAAAGACTGAGTAAAGAAGGCCACCAAGAGGGCAGATCTAGAGCTGTGCTGCCAGGGACACCAGGGTGGAACCTTCACCAGGGATGAACACCCATTCCATTTGTGTCTTTGAGTGCCAGCTCAATGTCCCCAGGCAAAAAGCAGGCATGGGGTAAGACCTCCCTGCTGGCAGGGGGTGGCTCCATTCATGATTTCCCAGCATTCTTGGGAAGCCAGCTGGCCCCGGGGAGTGAGGAAAGGGTGGAGCCAGCACATGGGGAGGGGTTCTTCTGGGAGAACAAACCAGTCCACTTAATGGCAAAGGCATGTAGGGAAAACCACTTTGGCAGCAGTGTGTAGTAAAAGTGCAAAAGGTAGCCAATGGCATTCATAAGACAGGGGATAGTAACTTAAGATTTAGAAGTAGGAGGGGCTAGTGTGACCATTAGGCGCCTCTTTTGACTTGAGAAAATTTCAAGCAATAATTCTGCAGGCCTCTGACTCGCTAAGGTTTAGTCTTTTTGCATCATGGTCCATAGTCACTGAGTCAAGAGAGAACAGTGCCTTTGAAAGTCGAATTAACTATGTCAAACACTTCAGATGACACATTCTGTCAATGTGATGACCAAATTTAAAATTAGGAAATTTTAAATGACTATTTTGGTTGGTGGACAATTATTTTCTTTATAATTTTCTGGATCCTTATCAAGTATAAATGAGCTTCATTCCCTCCACTGCTCATCTACCTAATTGCTCTTTGTTGCTGTCAGCTGGAAGCCTGTCACTGGGCAGCCTGACCTCTTCCTGCCAGGATATCCCACCAGGGGCTCATTACCATCTAGAACTGTACTGTCCATCCTGGAAGCTCTACTCTCCATATGCAACTGTCCAACCCCTGATAGGAGGCCAGTCCAAACTGGGATGTGCTGTGGTGTAAACTGTACACTAGGATTCAACACTTAGGATAAAGACATTATGTAAAATATCCCATGAACACTTTTTACAATGATGATATGTTTTGTATATGTTAGCTTCAAGTATAATATTAAGTATACATTATCTGCATTAAATACATTGTCAGGATTATCAGGAAATGTGCAGGGTGACTCCTGTTTTCTATACCTCTGCAGAGTTTCTCCATTTCTGTGTCTCACCCTTTTCTCAGCATATTCAGTTCAGTCAACCAGCATTATTATACAGTCCCTATAAGCCAGATGTTATAAGAGATGTTGATAATATAAAGCTCTAGTGACACAGTTGTTGGCTTCTGAGAGCTCACACTTAGTGGAGGAGGGGAATTACAAAAGTGATTGAAATTTCATGTGTGGCATTCTATTAAAAGTCAGGAACAAGGCACTATATACCCCTAAAGAAGAGCTTTCTCTGTTTCTTAAAGAATGGATCTTGGGTTGGAGAGTGGTTAAGAGAACTTACTGAGAAAGCAAGAAGACCTGAGTTTTAGTACCCAGCACCTGACTGAGAGCCAACCATGTATGCCTGTAATTTGACCATTGTAGGGTGGAGACAGATGCATCATGGGAGCTTGCTGGCTGGGCAGGCTAGCTGAGATGGTGAGCTTTGGGTTTAGTGAGTGTCTTAATTAGAGTTTCTATTGTTGGGCTAAAACACCATGGCCAAAATAACGTGGGGAGGAAAGAGTTTATTTCAACTTATACTTCCAGATAAAGTCTATCACTAAGGGAATCAGGGCAGGAACATATGCAGGGCAGAAACTTAATGCAGGGCAGGAACTTGGAGGCAGGAGCTGAAGCAGAGACTATACAGGAGTGCTATTTGCTGACTTTCTCCTCATGAGCAGGCTTGCTCAGTCTGCTTTCTTACACAGCTCAGGCCTGCCTGATGAAGGTGTGGTACCACCCACAGTGGTCTGTGCCCTCACACATCCATCATCAATTAACAAAATGCCCCACAGGCTTGCCTATGGATCAGTCTGGTGGGGGCATCTTTTAAATTGAGATTCTCTCTTCTCAAATTCTAGCTTATTTTCAAGTTGACAAAAAGCTAATCAGGACAACGAGAGTCCCTATATCAAAAATTAACATGGAGAGAAATAGAAGAGGATATGATACACAGTGTCCTTCTACGACCTCTGCTTTGTAGCCACCCCCCGACATGTATGCATTGTACACACACACAGAGTCAGTCAATTAATCCACATTTTCTACTCATTTTCCTAGGGGGTAATTTCAGAGCATGCAGTCAGAAGGAATAGCAGGTATGAACATTCTGGGAGGCATCTGGGGAAATGAATGTAATTTAGAAAGCCCTGGATAGGCTGCCAGTGGGGAAAACTGACAAAATCTCAGGGTGGGCAAGATGGAAGGAAAAGCCTTGAACATCCTGCCAGGAAGTGTAGCGTGTATCTTGTAGATGAAAGAGTCAGATTTACATTTCAGAGTGACCACTGTAGCAACTCTGTGGAAAGTGAATTGAGCAGGTAAGGTGGATAGATAGATGGGAGAGATGAAGGCAAACCAGGTAGCTATGGAGATTTCAAGATGCCAATCCCACAGACTTGAACAAAGGAGCACGATGGGAGAAATATTTAAGGAGGTAGACTCGGAAAGTCTTTGGCATTTACTGGATGGTAGACATACTGGAAACAGTTCACTAATAAATTGATTTTCAGAAGACGTTCTTCAGGAGTGATCCTAAGCTAAGTGGCTGGATTCACATGAAACCTGCCTTTAAATTGGAGGTGCCCTCAGTGCCCAGGTCCATTAAAAACCTCCTTCAGAGATCCTGACATAACTAGATTCATTTTTGGCTCAGTAGGCCTGGGAGGTGTGGGCATCTTTAAGTGAGTTCAGAGGGTAGCAGGGAGGAAGGTTTTGGAGTCATAAGAGATTGCTTCACTGGAAAACAGGGGAGATAAAGTTGGAGAGAGAGATGGGCTTATTTAAAGAGAGACTCCCCACAGGTTCATTTAAAACTTTAAGCAAAAGGGAGTTGATAATACGGCATTTACAGAGGTACAGACAGTGAGTAGACATACTCAAGGAGAATGACCATGTAGCTCTGTGGGATGCACTTCTGATGACATCATTCATGTGGAACAGATCCTGCAAACCTCAAAAGAACAAGTAAGAGTGAGTCTCTTCCTCAAAGACCTCTGACCTCTTCAGGGTAAGGAGACAAGAGACCGGAGAGGGTGCTTGCTGTTTGCTCCTGAGTTACACCAGGGTTGGGGCAGAGGGAATGGAGAGATGTGACAGTGAGAACAGGCGGTGTCCATCTGCAGAAGCATGAGTCCCCAGCACTTACTTATGTTCCAGCACTCCTGTATTTCTCCCAGTTCACCTCTCTCCAGTTGCATCCACTCTGTTTTCAGTAGCTTAAGGCACTGCTCAAATGCTGACAAATCCAATGACCTGGCTGTTGAGATGCGCGCTTGCACCTTTACGTTAGACATCTCGGTTTAGGTGAAAAAATAATACCTTGCCCCATAGGCTAACAGATAAACGGCTTGGAGAGAAATAGATGATTCTTACCATCTTCCTCTGTCTTGTTTAAAGCATAGTCCTGTGGTCTATCAACTGTCGCAGTAAAGATTTTACTCGGTTGCTTACTATGGTGAGCTACCTGCCTGAGCATGGGGAAGCTGGGTACCCTTCTGACCATGGAAGGACCTGATCTAAGTGGCTGCTGTCTTGTTCTCTCTACTCTACTGTGGGTCCTGCTGTGACTGCTGTTTGTGTTTCCTTCTTCCCCATCTCCCTTTGCCACCCTTCTTACCTCTGAGCAAAGCTCTTCAAAGTAACTCACATCATAGCCGCCTTTACTGTCGTCCTTTACATTTCATACATGTGCTTGCATGTGTGCATGTGGGCACACACATGCCACGTGCATGGGTGGCAGTGAGAGGACTCCTTGTGGAAGCCATTCCTTTCCCTGCACCATGTGGTTTCTGGGGATCGAACTCAAGTTGCCAGCCTTGATGGTAAGTGCCTTTACCCACTGAGGCGTTTCTCTGAACCTTTCCTTTCTTACTCACGCAGTAAAATTCCAAGTCCTTGATCATGCCCCATAGCATCCATGATCTGATTTTGATGTCTTCTCAAATTAGCCCTCTTGCCCACTCCAGGCTTACTTATCCTCTTTACCGTTCATAGACTATTCTAAACATTCCTTTTCTCTTTTCAGGCCTCTTTTCTTGTTCCCTATGTCTGGACTCCTCCTCCAGACATCTGCATGATTTTCTCTGTCACTATCTGCAGATATTTGCTTAAATATCATCTTGTCACCAAGTCCTTTCTGGCCACCTGGCCTTCTCTAAGTCCCCTAAGCCATCTTTATTTTTTTCCATACAGCTTTTATTCAATAAGATGCATTTATTACCCCTGGAATTTGCTTATCACCTGCCTCCCTCAACAACATTGGCCCTTCAATGGAGGGGGAATTGTAGGCTCTGTTTCTGTATTTCTAGCACTTAGAATGTCAACCAGTGCATGGCTAGTGTTCAATATACTCCTTTTGAGTGAATTCAATGCATGATTATTATGCACAGATGTAGCTGGAAGTTTTTCTGTGTCCCACGTGGCCTGCAGTCAGGACAAATCTTTCACCCACAGTCCTGCAGTCTTTTATAAAAAAAATCAAACAGAGGCTTAATATTAATTATAACTGTTTGGCCATTTGCTCAGGCTTATTACTGACTAGCTCTTACTCTTAAATTAACCCATACTTCTTATCTATGTCTAGCCATGTGGCTTGGTACCTCTTTTCAGTTCTGCCTTCACATCTTGCTTCCTCCGTGTCTGGCTGGCAACTCCTGATTCTGCTCTTCCTCTTCCCAGCATTTCTTTCGTCTGCTCGCCTTGTCTACACTTCCTGCCTGGCTACTGGCCAGTGTCTTATTAAACTAGTGTACAAGAGCCAGAAGATTGCAGGGAGGACATGTGGCATGTCTTGTCAGGGTCGGGATGAGCTGAGAAGTTTTTCTTAAGGTGGGGAAGTTTACACTTCCTCTTTTTCCATTCACATGTATGCCTGAAGTTTCTATTGAGTCTTCCTGACCTCAGGCACCATCCTAGGATGAGGGATGTAGCCGCCATGAGGATAGACAAGGGCTTCTTATTGTGGAACTTAGACTCTAGTTGGAAAGAGAGAAGAAAGCCAATCTATAAGAAAACAAAACAAAACAAAAATCTGATAGTGGCACACACTATATAGAGAGCTAAAATAATGTGGCTTTAAAAGGACATGTGGGGTTGACTTTAGGTCCTGAAGTATGTACCTCTAAAAAGTGGACGGCAGAGGAATGGTGAGAAAGTACTCCTGTGAAGAGGAAGGGGTGAGAATTCATGGCACAGAACATGGCCAGGGCCAACTTAAGAGGGGGGTGGTCTTCAAGGTTTGAGAACTACAGGTGGTACATACAGTTGCAGTCAGATAGCAGGGGAGAGAGATCTGAGATTAGATTGGAAGAGCCCTAAGATCGAGCAGGACCCAGCAGGCAAAGATGGGAAGAACCAGCCAAGAAAGAGGGGTGGGTAGGAGAGAAACATGGCCAGGGGAGAAAGCATCCCAAGCAAAGGACTGTGGGAGCAGAAGAGGCTTTTGTGTCTGAAGGACTCTGAGCCTTGTTTCTCCTAGGCTCACTGCATAACTGAAGAAGAGCCAGTTTTTCATGAATTCCCTGGGACCATATCTTGTTGCAGTTGAGGAAAGAGAACAGTTCCCTAGAAAACATACCTTCCAGGAGAAGATGCATAATTAACTGCCCACAGAGAGCTTGTGTGTGGCACAAGGTACATTCTTGGAAGATTCAGATAACACGCGTTTGGGCTTCTGCTATGCTAGCAGCTGGGAAGCAGACGCTACTTGGTGTATTTGGCTCTAAGCTCAGCACCATCTCACAGGAACCCCATTCCCATGCCTGGTATAGATGCTGTACTCTAGCATGGGCGGGCAAAGGCGCTCTGGGGTTGACATCTGCTCTGTGCTCACTGCTGTGGGCACCCACTTCCATCCCGCACCTCACTGAGGGCTGCAGCCTGCCAGCCATCAGTTTACTCTGTGGGTCCTTTTGAAGTTTTCCTCATGTGTAGTGGGTAGCCATCCCAGCATTGGCCTGGAAGTTCCAACCCCCACTGAGGCTTTGGTAATGGTCACACCCACAAGGCGGGGCAGAGGAGGAAGCGGAAGACGAAGGATCGGGAAGTACTCACTCTCTTGGTTCCCGGACTCTGGACGCGGGAGGTAGACCGAGCAGAGTTCTCCAGAGAACACCGCCGGACTGCGCTATACCCTTGCCAGACCCTGTAACCTACCCCTTCATTTGTAAGTTACCCCACAAAATAAACCTCCCTTTTAACTACGTGGAGTGGCCTTAATAATTTAACCAATATCTGGCGCTCACGTGGGGCAAATTCCAAAGGCCTAGGCGGCTCCCTCCCTCAGCCTCCTCCCCGGCTGGCGGGTACCTAAAACCGCCTGCAAAGTTTACAAAACTAGCTAGCTCTAATTTACAAAACACACCTTTATTCCTTTTACTTTCTTCCTTTGCTGATCCCGGTTGGTGCCTCGTTTTTTTGTGGAGGCTGTTCAACACCTCCCTCCGTCTGCGGATAGAAATGATGTACCGCAAACTCAAAGCCCCAGTTAACATGCCCAGACACTTTTCTCTCCCTGAAGTAATTGAGTCCCCCCAAAGAATGCCTAAGTCCTTGGGAATCTTGACAGGTTGGGGCGTTTGTAACGACTGGGGAACTGTTATCAGTACGGCCAGAATCCCCAGAGAAGGCACTGCTGAAGTCATGTCAAAGGATTTAATTTAGGTTCCCGTTTATCAAGTAAATGGTGACTTATGGGTAGCTGTTCAGTGTGTGTCATAATGGCTCACTGCTGACTGACAATGTTTGCTAAGATTGAAGCCATTTAGAGGTGATTACTTCCGAAACCATATTTGAAATCATCATGAGGTGTACTGAGATAAGCTCTTTATCCAGGAGGTAACAAATGGAGGGTGAAATTTTCTTCCTCTAACAATGGCGTGTGATGTACTCTTCTCCCTTGAAGCCCTCTTACATATTCATCACCTGACATGTAAACACGAAGTTGAGAGCACCTGACACTTAAGAATTCCACGGTAAATGAGGCTGAACATCTCTGAATAACTAATATTGTTTGCTATAGAAGCCACCGACTTTAGGTTTTGGGTGTCCAAAATACATCCAGCATTTTTCTATCATGTGGCAAAATAAATAAATAAATAAATAAATAAATAAATAAATAAATAAATAAAAAAAAATTGCTGGGGTTGGTGAGTTTTAGTAACAATGTGCATAGTTACTGTCTTTGAAGGAGTTACTGTCTTTGAAGGACCAACACACGCACAGGGGGTGGGGTTAGTCAAAGGTACCGCAATGAAACACGTAGGGAAGAAGACATCCTCCACACAAGCACAAACTGATAGGCAGGGATAAGGCAGGGGCAGGATGCCTGCTTGCTGAAAGGAAGTCCTGGAAAAGTTGATCCTGATTTTAGGTGCAACACATTCTGGAAGTTTCAGCAACTTTCATCTTTGTTGGTAAGAATAGAGACTAGGAAAAAGCAAATATATATATATATATATATATATATATATATATATATATATATATATATATATATATATATATATATATATATATATATATATATATATATATAGTTTGAAGAAAAATACGAGAAATACCAGGCAGAGTCCAAGAAAGGGATGCATAAATATGAAATTGTCTACATTAACTAAGTCATTTCCATTTTTTTCATGCATTTCTTTTCTCATATTTAAAGAAAGAAAAATAATCTGGGAATTAAAATTTGTCTTTGTAACACCTTTATTGTGATAAGAAACCAACACTGCCTGATAATGGAAAAAGAGGAGACTGTTACCTGAAATTCCAACCCATAGTTTTCTCTGCAGAATTCTCGAAGTTTGGGATACACGGTTTCTCTTAGTGCCTGACGCTCTGCTCCGGTGTCTATAACAGAAAACAAACATGTGCCAAGTGAGTATGCTGACATACATATTAGTCCTTGGAAAATGAAGGACTAAACAGTAATATAAATGCAATCAAGATGGGGGCCTCAGGTGTGATGTGATCTTTGGCTGCTGGGTTATTTCTACAGAGATCCATCCAGTAGGCCTGTGCAAAAAAGCCCAAGGGATGGATGATAACCTCAACTGCCAGCTCTCTGTGGCCAGCAAGGCTGAGAGCTTAGAGTTGATTCTTCATGCCCAGGTAGGTGTTTACACTTTTCCATATCCATGCCCTACTGTCTTTGGAGGAAGGAGAAGGAGGCACTGTTGGGCTAACAGATGTGTGAGCTTAATACATCACAAGGATTTAAAAACATACAGATTGATTGGTTTAGTTATAAATATGCAAATATCTGGACTATACTATTATTTCCTATAGTGTTTAGAAATAATTCAGCTTTTTACAAACCTAAGCGCAGCATCCATGTAATCAGCACAATATTTAGGAATAATACATGATGGAAACCACTATTAGCAACTATCAGATCTCAGTGTCTGTAGAGTCAGTAGGCCAACTGTTTAACAGGATGATATCTCTCACCAGAGCTTAGGATGTCCTGCTGTATCACAGATAGGAATTGTTTTTATAAATGCTGTATCACATAGGAGCTCTGAAATAAAATATTTTTGTTCCCAGTTATTAAGAAATACAGGAAGCAATAGAGAACCTGAAACTAGAAGAGTTGCTCAATAAACATTATGTATTTAATTTTAAACATTTTGCACAGATATAGAGATAGATAGATAGATAGATAGATAGATAGATAGATAGGCAGATAGATAGATTCCAAAGCTTTCTATGTTGTTGAATGCCAAAATTCTGCCATTAGTGGTGACCTCCTTGAGATTCTTGCTGCCAAGAGTCTGTTGCTTGCTTGCCTGACTTAAGTAAACACAAGAATCATAGTCTTCAAGAACTGGGTTAATGTGGTATCTCATGGAAAGCATATTTGCTAAATGTACCTCAATCCCAGCTACAATGCAAACTGTCCACACATCTCATTTATAACAAAGATAATAACTTAAAGAATATCCTTGTTATTCTCCAGCACATCTGTCCATGAAAACTCAGCCATATGCTGTGCTGACCTACCCTATTTTTCCTACTCTTCTCAAGCCTATTTTGAGAAGCAAATAACTAATTATGGGCCTAAAATGCAGCTGTAGCTCTGCAACATGGCAGAAGCCAGTGTTTCCAGGGAAGCCTGAAGCAGAGGAATACAAGGTTTGCAGATAAATTGTGACCCAGGCAAATAGGGTCTTTTCCCACCTTAGAGCCAATGTGGTTCAGAGCCTAAAGGGAAAGAGGATGCAGGAGGACCACACTGAGCAAGTCCTGTGGTGTCACAGAATTGCTGGAGGCCACACATTAAGCTTTTGTATGATTTATGTAATCTTGGGATCAGAAACCCACTATCCCTTGACCTATTTTGAAAGCTGAAAACATTAACTTTGTAATAAAGCTGATAGTAGTTAATATCTCTTAAAAGCCTTAGCAGATTTTAAAAATCAAATCACTGAAAGGTCATTTAAAAAAATAAATCCTAGCTGGGTGTGGCCTATGCCTTTAATCCCTGCATTTGAGAGGTAGAGGCAAGTGGATCTCTACAAACTCAAGACCAGTATGATCTTTTTACACATAGAGTTCCAGGACATCCAGGGCTACAAAGAAAGACCCTGTCCCCCAAATCCAAAATATAAACAAATACTACAGTACATGGAAGTCTGGAGCTATTATTAAACAAGGGTTATCGCCATGAAAATTTAAAAATTGATGTTTGATGAATGAAATAATTATGTTATGATATGAGGAACATTGAAAATCTGTTATTGTAATTCTTTTTTAAATTTTTTAAAAGATTTATTTATTTATTATACACACAGGAGAGGGTGCCAGATCTCATTACAGATGGTTGTAAGCCACCATGTGGGTGCTGGGAATTGAACTCAGAACCTCTGGAAGAGTAGTCAGTGCTCTTAATCTTTGAGCCATCTCTCCAGCCCCTATAATTCTTATTACTTGGTGTTAAGAGTTTGACGTGCAATAGCCAGGAAGAAAAGAGTAATATAGGAGCTACTCACTAACATTTATTGAGTACTTATGGCAGTCGGTTAGTGTGCTGACTAGTTAATTCTGTGTGCATTTTCTTAAGCAATTTCTAATGATGGTTCTGTGGAAAAGTAACATTATGTGTGTTTTCCTGTTTTTAATTAGAAGGAACCAAATGGTAGAAGGGTTAAGAAAGATGCCCTAAGTTACATGGTCTTTAAGTAGTCAAACTCAGACTTGAATTCATGCAGTAATACCAAGGATTCCTTTGCTTTAACAACAGAAACAGACTTCTGTGAAAATAATCAATAAGGGATGTGTGAAATAAAAAACAAAACAAAACAAAACAAAACAAAAACCATTGAAGTTAGAGACCTTGCTTACCATGAATAAGGCCCTGGTTTCATCCCCAGTCCCTCCAAGAACAACAGTAAAAAAAATGTCAAGTTTATAGTATGGCTTTCTCTTTTGGAGTCAGCAGGCCTAAAATCCAACCAGAAAGTGGTTGGTTACCCCCGTAACTATTATGCATTGTTGCACCAGTGGGCTCATCTTGCTTGGCAGGTAGGTGTTGTAACCCATAAGTTTGTGACAGTTTGGTTGGCCTCTTCATGACTTTTCTTCCTCAACAGCCTGCATGTCACTTTCTGTTATGGTCAAAGCTAGCTAGCAGGGAGGAACCTTTGAGCTCAGTTGCAGCTTGAGTTCTCTGTCCTATGTAGTGTCTTTGGCAATAAGGTCTTACCATCTAATTCTAGTGGGCAATCAATAGCCATGACAACAGCCTGTACTGTTCTTCAGGGAGTCTGGGGTCTCACTGACCAATAACTCACTAGAAGGAATCTCATACCTGGCACTGTTTAGTAACTTATAGCTTCTGGGAGCACCAGCATCTACCCATGGTCCTCAGGGTACCTTCCTTCAGACTCTCTCTCTCTCTCTCTCTCTCTCTCTCTCTCTCACACACACACACACACACACACTATATATATTTATACATTTTATACATATGTTTTGTGTATGTATTCTTTAGATATTTATTTGTGTGTGTGTGTGTGTGTGTGTGTGTGTGTGTGTGTGTGTGTGTGTGTGTTGCCTGCATGTATGTCTGTACATTATGTGCTGTGCATGCCTAGTGACCATGGAAGTCAGAAGACAGCATTAGATCTCCTGACACTAGAGGTATAGACAGTTGTGGAATATCATGTGGATATTGAGGATCAAAACTAGGTCCTCTGCATAAACAACAAGTGATCTGAGGGGTGGGGCCATCTCTCCAGCCCTAAACTTATATTTTAAAATTAACGTTCAAAATAGTATGATTCCATATGGCTTTTTCCTATGTCCTTAGTGCTGGCTAACCATGCTCCCCATCTTCCCTGTTTCACAGCTACTTCCATATCATTTGTGTTCTACTATCTTCTCTCCCTTAAGACCTCCTCTCTTCCCTTTTAACTTCCTGGTTGCTATAGGCACTCCAAGTTAAACACAGAAATCTAAAAGTTTGAAGTTAAGCTTTGCATATGAGAACTTGGAGCTTCTGTTTTTCTAGGCCTGATTCCAAGGAAAAATTCATGCATGGGACTAGAAGCCTGGTCAAAAGCCCATGGCTAGGAAGGTCCTACATCCTAGGGAAGAGTCTATCACAGTTGTTTTGCTATATGAACACGGTATCAAACTGTGTTCTAAATATTCATGTTTATACCTGTGGATTAGTGCTGCTCTCAGCCTTGGTCAGAGATGCTCCTTCTTGACGTGGAAATTAGTTAATCCTGAGATTTCTAACTGGTGAAACTGCTGCAAGTAAGGGGTTGTTGAGTTCTTGGTCCTTAACAGAACATCTGTATCATCCCTTCTAAAGACCAGGGAAACATCAGAGAGGGCAGAAAGCAGAAGACCCAAAGCGTAGGAAGGAGGGCCATGAAGTGCCTTTTTCTCAGCATGACATGGCTGTTTCACTTACAGTGCCAGTATCTACCTGCACAAAACAGCCCATCTGGCGCTTGGAGGGATGTCTCAGTATTTAAGAGCACTCATTACTCTTGTAAAGCTCCCATGTTTGGTTCCCAGGACCGACATGGTGGCCCACAACCATCCATAACTCCATTTCCAGGGGATCCATTGGCCTCTTCTGACTTTTGTGGACACCTTGCGTGTATGTGGCACACATACATACTTGCAGACGACACACTCAGTCACATAAAAAAAAGACTGAGTCCATCAACATTCCATCATGGGTTAGGGAGGGGCTTGTAAGTCTCTACTCATCCCTGAGGAACTTTAGACAGTTAATGGTTGGGCTAAGGGGATGTGTGTGATGTTCCTCAGTGGTAGCCATTGATAAGTTTTCTTGATCAAGCAGATAAATTCCCACCCATGCTCAGGATGCCAACTCTAAGCAAACACAGTGGGTCATAAAAAAATAAAAAAGACAGGAAAACAGGAAGGAAACTTGAGAAAATAAGGGGTTGGTGGGAGGAAAAGGGGAGAGAGAGAGAGGAGGAGGACAATGGTGAAGACCATGGTCATAGTCCACATATATGTAGTGAGATTATGAAAGAATAAAAAGTTATTTTCCCTCTAGGATATACTTTAACAGCCAGATCAATAGTAAGCTCTCTTATTCTCCTCTTAAAGCCTCAATTAATCTACTTTCCTCACCCCTACTGGTTACAAGTCAAAGTTTCTCATTTGGACTTTGTCCCTTTTCCATATTGGAATCCTCCAATACATACACCACAGTCTCCAACTGATCTTTTCAAGTGTAGTTCAGATCACATGTCTTTGGTTGAATACTCTTTCTTGCCCTAAGCTTATCTCCCATCTCTTACATTCATGTCATCCCCAGTGTTGGCCTTCACTGTCCCTGAGTTAGACTTCCACACTGGATCTTTGCTCCTGCTGTGTCCTGGAATGCCTCACCTGGTCCTGTGATCAGCTCATAACCCTTTGTGTTATTTAAGTGCCAGCCTTAATGCTCCCTTCTCAGAGAGGCATTCCTGGAGCACTGACTACAGAAGCCAATGTGTATTCTTTGGACTTTCTTTTGCTTCATCTCTGTAGTGATTTATAAGTGATTATGATTATGAATCCACACATAAATCAGTAAAAATGTAAACTAAGGGGTACCATGACCCTGCAGTTATCCCTAGAAAGGCTTCCTTTCTGCTTTACAAGTCTTTGGTGGACATATGTAAAAGCAAGAGAATGTGAAATTTTGTAAACTATATGGCAGAGTTTAAATATTTAATGTCATCAGGTAAATGAATAAATTGAAATATGGATTTCCTTTCTGATTTGTGAGTTTCTGGTGGGATATGAATGTGTTTTTGTTAAGTTATTTTAAACCTTTCTAAATATGTGAAGGAAGTGTGTGAATGTATCTAATAGGCATTCAACATCCTTCTATCACTAAAATGACTCAGATTTTCCTACATTTATATTAATATATGATGACTAAATCCGGAAATGGAAAGTAATTAAGATAGGATGGATTAATTATGAGGGTTGACAGATAAGCTCACTTAATTAAATAAAAAGGCCCTGATTCACACCAACAGCAAATCTGGAGGGTTAGTAATTAAAAATATTTGAATGTCACAGGCAGGTAAAAGGAACTCACAGAATCTCATGGATCAAAAAGGACCTCAAAGTGTAGATCAGAGGCAAGGTGCTTTATGATTTATTTTTCATACATAGTCACTGGGTTCCCTAGGCCTCTGCTCAGTTCATCACTTCTTTGAAAAGCTGCATTTACATTGTGGCTCCAATAATAATTAGGGTTTGAGAAGCTGCTTTCTAAATAGTTCCTGGGTGATTTTGGAGCTAATAGAGGCCTGTGTGCAGTGTTTGAATTATCCACAGGAAGCACACTAGTTGGGGAGAATTATTAATCAAGTTTTATGATCTTTGGACCATGTTGATTTTACCCCAACAAGAGGTAAGATTAATTTCTAGGCTTATTGAGTACTGAAACGACCATCCTGGATGGGAACCTCACATGGTTCCTGCCTCATCCAAACTTGAGTCCAAGGACATTAGATCAGGTCATTTTTCCAACCCTGCCAGAGATCAGAATATCTGTTCAGGACCCACCACACATACTGAGCTAAGAGAGGCCTGGCTCCAACGTTTCTGGTAGGTGAGAATTCTGCCACTGAGTCACCAAAGCTTTCCTATCTCTAAGCTTTCTGTACATAGGCTGTTTCCTGGATTCTCTATTGTATCCTAGCTCATGAGCTGGTGATTCTTCAGGGAAGTTTGTATTAGCTTCTTCAAGTACTGTTCTTTCTTGATGGCCTTCTAATAAATCATCCACACCCAAGCAATCACTCAACCTTTCTTGTGCCACTGTTAATACACCATGTCAGTTTTGTGCCATAAATGTCTTCTGAATTTGATCTGTTCCACACCTTCCCTTTTTCAACCAGAAGAATCCAAAGCCTCTCATGTCTCTAAATTGTTACCTGCATTTTTTTTGGGTACCATTTCCTGATGCAGTGTGTGACAACCAGAGATAAAGCCCAAGGCAAAAAAAAAAAAAAAAAAGCAAAAGCTACATTGATCATCTAAGACCTTAATGAACATTGGTGGTCCAGAGGCTGAAGAGCAGAATGCTTAGCAATTGGAAATGTGTCTTCTGGCTGAGTTCCATTTTCTATTGCCATTTACCATGAGTCTTCTAGACATGTTTTCATGCTACTTGACCCTGAGGTCTGTCCTCACACAAGCTGCTTTTCCTGCTCAGAAGCTTGTATCACACCCTCTGTATGTGGCTGGCCTTTATGAGTACCAGTTAAAGACAACACACTTTGTTACTTCTTGCTAGGGTCAGACAGACCTTCTCCAGAGCACCCACAGCACTCTGCTTATCCCTGTAAGACATCACATACTGATCTCTTGTAATTTAGTGTAATTAAGATTTTTTAGCTATTTCCTCCATTAAACTGTGAATTCAAAGACAGTGTATTTCTCATTCATGTTCACATTATGGAAATTAGGGCAGATTCCAAGGCAATCAATATTTGATAAATGACTATACAAATAGATGCTATTGTAATAAGAATGTTAAAATAAACTAGAACTTTTTTCTTGGAAATGTTAGCATAGATCAAAATCCCATGTTACTTCTAAGTAATAGCAGGTTACATTGATGGTATTATTAATCATCCATGGATCTGGGCTGATATGACAAAGTAGACAATAAGATGGCACTACAAAGACCACAGTGGGTCCTCTTTCTAATCAGCAATCCTCACACTTGACAATGTCACCAGAAAAACAACTTACAGTTTTAGTAAGTCAACCAAAGAGACGCCTGTAAACTGAAAGGAAGCAACATTAAGCTCAAGTGTGAATTCGTGCACAGAAATGGAGAACTCAGAAAAAGCAAGTGTCTAATGTCTTTTGAAGAATACAGAGTAGCTGTGGCTTAGACAGTGTTTTACCAGAGGCCTGTGTGTGAAAGGTTTGGATCCCAACTGAAAACTTATTCATAGAATCTACAACTATCTGCAATATATAAGAGATACACTTTGGGTTCAGAAACAGAAATCGAAAGTAAAAAGAAATGGAAAAGATGCAATATTCACTACCTAAAAGCAGATTGGCTATCTGGACTATCAAAACAGGCTTTGATACACACTCCTAGAGCAAAGAGGACATATGACATGGCAGTTATAGTGAATACACATCCACAGAGACAATTCTAAACTATTTAAACTACAGAAACTATGCTGTGAGACAGCTCAGCAGGTAGAGCTTCCAGCCAAGCCTGCTGAGCTGAATTGGATTTCCTAGGGTAACATGTAAGAAGGAGAGAACTGACTCCTAGAGTTGACCTCTGACCTCCACACACATGTGCTGTGGCAGGAAGAGATGCACATGTGCATGAACCCCCACCTCATAACTAAATGCAATTTTTAAAATATTTAAAAATATAAAGCAAAAAGTTAAGGAATTAAAAGGAGGAACAAATGTTCTAACAACAGCCCGGTAGTTTGGTAACCTAACTATAATGGCTGACTCTTAAGTGTTGTTGAAAAAAAAAAACCTGAATTCTAAATTAACATGGCCAGAGGAGACTTAATGTCATCCTATTCAGAAGTAGGACCTAACATTTGTAGATGCTTATGAAGGATCTGGCACTCATATAACCCAGAAGATACTCAAGGACAGCACATTCCTGTCTGATACGCACAGATCATTTCCCATGGTGGCCATATGCTACATTACAAACAAGCCTCATAAATTTAACAGTATTGAAATCATGGCAAGTACATCCTCCAAGCATAATTAAAATAGAAATTGACAGTTCAAACTCTGGGAAGCTGGAAATTAATCAAAAATACTTCTATATTCCAATAAACTTCTAAATACTTGATGCTATTACCCACACATCAAAGAAGGACACTTGAGATAAGGTCAACATTTTAAATTCAATGAAATAAAAGTACACATCAAAGGCTATGAAAGGCAGAGAAGATAATGGCTAGAAAAATAAAAATTAGAACTTCAAAATATACCAGAAATGTAAAATCTGGAACTAGTAATGTAGGTGTACATCTTAAGAAGTATAAAAAGAAAGCAAAATGAGTTCAAAGCTACAAAAAACGTGGTAGATCTAAGAAGTAAGAAAGAGATGATGTATCATGGCTTGTAGGAAGATGTCTTAGTGAGGTTTACTATTGCTGTGATGAAATATCATGACCAAATCAAGTTGCAGAGGAAAGGGTTTATTTGGCTTATACTTCCAAATCACAGTTTGTCATCAGGGGAAGTCAGGACAGGAACTCAAACACGGAAGGAATCTGGAGGTAGGGGCTGATAGAGAGGTCATGGGAGAGCCCCACTTACTATCTTGCTCCCCATGGTTTGCTCAGCCTGCTTTCTTATGGAACCCAGAACCACCAGCACAGAGTGGAATCACACACAATAGGCTGAGCCCTCACTCATCTCTCACTTATTGAGAAAATGCCCTGTAGGATTGCCTAAAGCCTAACTGGATAGAGGCATTTCTCAACTGAGGATCCTTCCTCTCTGATGACTCTAGCTTGTATCAAGTTGACATAAAACTAGCCAGCATAGAAGATGACTGAACAATTAATTACAAAGTTCCTACCATTTTTTTCTTGGTGTGTGCACCAGTGGGTTTCATTAGGATTACTTATAGGAATATGGGTAAGGAATTATTTATAGGCACATTGGGTAACTTACCAATGGCTATACCACTGAAGAAAATGTCTTCTCCCCAACTCCATCACCCAGCAACCACTAGCCTATAAATCCTCAGGAAGGGAAAGAACCTATAAGGAATGATGATGATGGGTCCATTCTTGTGCAGGTCTTATGCAGGTAATCACAATTCCTGAGAGTTCAAGGGTGCAAGGTCCATGCCATGACCAGAAGACAGTATTCTACAACATTCCACCTTTTCCTTTGGCTCTTAAATTCTTTCTGCTCCCTCTCCTGTGATATTACCTGAGCCTTGGATGAAATAATTCCTATATCCAGGAATACCTTCTAAGCCTTTATAAGCCTATGCAGATGCCCAGCTTATGTACTTCACTCAATTATCATATCATCATAATGCATTCCACATGTAACTATAGGCAAAGGGTGGCTGCCCTACCACAGTCCTAGCCAATGTCATATGAGACTGGCTGACGCATTCCTTGTAACCACTTTCCCTTGTAATTGATATTTATTTTCACAGAGTTTGGGACTCTATAACTATTGCTATTGCTTCTCAGTCATTCCTTGATGATCCTCATCTGATCAAATCATGAAAGTAGCCAAATAATGTTCATTTCTACAATTTCTTTCATATTTACCAAACTTCAAATTGTAATGAAGAGCTCTCTACCATCAACTGACCTACTTTCAACTTGAATATCCATCCTCTTACTTGTATATATTCATGCCCATGTACCCACTTCAGTAGGGACTTTAAACCAGTTACAAGAGGGAAAAATAAAACCACAGTAACCAACCAACAAGAGGACAAAGGCCAACTCCTGACTACTATTGAATGGACTTGACTCATAAAGCTATGTGATGCTGCTCTCCTACTGCGCATTAGCAATTTCATGCAACAGCACTATTAAGTAAGGTCATTCCAAGACAGTGGAATGAAAAATAAGAAAAACCAAGCCAACTCCACAGGCACATCTGGACAAAGTGAAATAAGAACACCGTATGAAGCACACACACTGGGTAGAAACCCATCTCTCCTGGCTGACACAGTGCCTCTCATTTCTTTACCAGATGTATGTTCAGTTCCTCTTCACTCTTCTCACCTGGTCAATAAGAACAGAAATAAGGGCTGGGCAGTGGTGGCACACACCTTTAATCCCAGCACTCGGGAGACAGATCCAGGCAGAGCTCTGTGAGTTCGAGGCCAGCCTGGGCTACAAGAGCGAGATCCAGGACAGGCACCAAAACTACACAGAGAAACCATGTTTCAAAAAAAAAAAAAGGACAGAAATAAGTAACCATGAAATTTCATAATTTCTGCCCATAGCATCTGTAGAGTAAACCGTATTTCCTTGAAGCTTCCTCAAACAACCAAACACAAGCCCAACGCCAGCATGTGCATCCTAATACCTCACAGTGAGATGCATCTGGGTTCCATGTGATGTGTTCTTTGCTTCTTTTCAGCGAGCACAGGACCCCAACTTTGTTTCACCAAGGAGCATGCTGCAGGGTGGTGTTTGTGCTTTTGGACACCAGTGACTTTGTAGTGGCAAAAGCTGGTGGACAGGTGACTAACTGGTCACAGCATATCCTGTCTCCATCTTGGCATGGACTCTTAAGCACATATGTGGACCTGAGGGACAGCATCAAATGGTTCTCAACGAGACTGCCCCAACTGATATGGGAGGGAAATGTGCCATAGTAAGAGCTTTACACAAGGTCAGTTCCTTTGTGAGATGTCTCTGCTGCCCTGAGAGACGTTCATGTGTGGAGTACAAGGTTGCTTACTGAAATCAAAGCACTTAAGGAATATTTGGCTGCATGATCATTCTAATTTTTTTTTGCTTGGCTTTTAGTGACCTTTTACTTGGGTGTCTTAGCAAATTATTTTGGTATATGTCATCACTCCAGAAGTAGTTTTCATGTTGTCTTTAAAAAAGAGGCAGGAGGGCAGGAAGAGGGAAGGGAGGGCGAATCTGTGATAGCTATGTAAAAATGAATAAAAAATTTCCTTAATAAAAAAATAAAATAAAAAATAAAATCTAAAGATTAAAAAAAGTAAGACTAGGGCTGGAGAGATGGCTTAGCAGTTAAGGGCACTGGCTGCTCTTCCAGAGGACCTGGGATCTATTCCAAGTACCCACATGGCAGCTCACAACTGTCAATAATGCCAGTCCCAGGAGATTCAATGTCCTCTTCTAGACTCAGTAGGTACCATATATATGTGGTGCACAGACATGAATTTAGGAAAAACACAAGTAAAATAAAATACTAAAATAGTAAAAAATCCAGATTACTATAACCTTTTAGTTTGCTTCCAGTGTTTGTCTAGACAAAACCAAAGCTAATTCCACTGTAGTATCTAGAGCAAAAGAAGACAAGAGCTGCAGTGTGTTCGCCCTTTCTCCTCCTCCTATTATCTCATTAGTGGGTAAGAGGTGGGAGGTGGATGGACACTTAGGGCTGTGATGCCCCCTTCCCAGCTGCTTAAGGGTGGGACTTCTGAAAAATGTGACTCTAGAATTCCCACTGGGCTGTGCTTTTTGTTCTAAGAAATAAAATAAATAATAAATAATAATAGATCATATAACCACACAATTATAATAATGTTTGATATATTATATAATATGTAATAATAATAATAGTTATTATTATTATTAGTTGAGGGGGAGGAGGAGGGCACATGTACCATGGCTCATGTGTAGAGACCAGAGAATAACTCTGAAGAGTTGATTCTTCCTTCTACCCTATGTGGTTCAGGAGAATCGAACTGAGGTCTCCAGGCTTGTACAGAAAGTGCTGAGCTGTGTTGCTTGGCCGTCTTCTAATGATTTTTCTGAACTAACATAGCACCCACTGTTGATGAGGGGCACACCAAAGACAAAAATGTCAAGAGAACAAATGGCAATTCTTAAGCCATTGCATGCATGGTCTTCTCATGGTGGTTGGAAGCCCAAGTGACATTAAGATGGTGATAACTAAATTGGAAATGCTCACTTCTGTCACACTGCACCTGCTCTCTGGGTCGTCCATGACTTTTCCTCAGTCAGCATCACAGAAAGCATCTTCTTTGTAAGGTGTGTGAGTGGAGTTGAAGCAACCTGCAATTCGTGCAAGAGTTTTGAACCATCTTCTATCATTTATCTAAAATGAACTGCTTTTGCTGGGTTTAGAACGAGAAAGAATGCCCAATAAATGTCCAACAACAGGGGAGAGTGAGCTGAGGCCCAATTTGGTTTAACATGTTGAGTATCTTGAGCTTAGCATTTGTTATTATAAACCAATACTAAATGGCTGGTAGGAAGAATATTAGCTGGATGACTTTTCCACACTAATAAGAAAGCACTTTAAAATCTTGACATTGTTAATGAAGACATTGTTAATGAAGGCATTGTTAATTCATTTTTTATGTAAATTCATTTCACTACACAATTGTCAACACAATTGTCTAATTAAATAATTCACCCACCATCAGTTACAAAAGGATCTGAAACATGTAAATTACTTAGAGATGCACTTTAAATAAATTCACATAAAATATTGCACCAGCTAGTGGAAAGGGAATTAATTCATTTTGGCAGTATGAATTCTGACATAGTAAATGTCCATATGTCACAGTTAATGCTTTTTAACAAATTGGCAAATGAGATGATATGAAACTTGGCATTCCTGTTCTTAAAAAAATAGTTCTGAAGAAGATACAGATAGGCATTAAAGTAGTTTCTATAACAACTGCTTTGGGGAACAACCATGGCTTTAATTTGTTAGATAAGATTATTAGCAATTGTGCTTTGCATGCTTGCCACATTAAAAGTCCTGACCCAGCAGAGCTGAGGCCCGAGAAGTCTGCCGTGTATTCACAGTTACGCTCGGCAGCGTCTAATGCACAGGCAGACAATGGCACACTGTGTGCAAGGCAAGATGCACACGTTGTCAAAGTCATTGGTTTTAATGGAGAGAGAGAGAGGTTGAAACTGACTCAATGGGAAAACTTAATGGATTAAAAAACCCTCAGTAAATATTGAACTGTAGGGGCAGGGGAGACGATCAGTGGTCAAGGACACTTGTATAAGCATAGGGATCTGAGTTCAAATCCACAGCACTCATATAAAAAGCCAAGCATGGCTACTTGGTGTCTGTGAGGCCAGTGTGGGAGTAGGCAAGAAACAGGTAGATCCCTAGAGCTCACTGGCCAGCCAGTCAAGAGGAAACTGTGAGTTTTAGGTTCAGTGAAGGTCCAGGTCTCAAGGTGGGAAGCGATAAAGGAAAGCTAGCCTGTAAGCATCCAGGAGTCTTCCTGTCTCTGCCTTCCACCTGGGCACTGGGGTTACAGATGTTTCCACATCTAGCTTTCATGCAGATACTGGGGATTCAAACTCAGCTCCTCATGCTTTCATAGCAAGTGTTTTATCCATTGAAACATTTCCCCAGTTTCAGCAAGTTGCTTTTTGTAGTCTGGAGGCTAGGAGATTCATCATCAAGGTGACAGTAGATTGAAGGACCAGCAAGGACCTGTTCTCTGTCTCACACTTAAGTTGTACTTACATGATCACATAGAAGAAGAGGTCAGAGGTGCTAAGCACTTTCTTAAAACTTCTATAGGGTCACTAAGGGCTTTATGACTTATTCACATCCTAAAGGCCCTACCTTTTATTACTGTCAGAGTGGAGATGAAGTCTCAATATGTGGATTTGTGGGCATTTAACAGCCACACCAGATTCACTGGCTTTAATTCTCTGCATGGGACTTGAGGGTCTCTGGGGACCTGTCCTGGAAGTGTGTCTACTGAGGGAAGACGCTTGTGGGTGGGACCATGGGGAACTTCATTAAAGTCCAAGATGACCCCATCCTATTTAAGGATCATTCAGTGTGGCTTCAGCACCATTAAAAAAAAAATCTGGATGCTATGTGATGATTCAGACAATTAGCTAATCAAATACTTTTTTCTTAGAGAAATGTCTGGCTCTGAGGAGTCTGTTCATTTTCTGTCTTTTTCATGTCTTCACAAAATGGCATAGACTGCAGTAGATCTCAAGGAGTGTCCTATACCAAAGGTGCATGATAATGGTGCCTTAATTTGTTTGTTAATTTTTTATTTTTAAAGTTAGCATTGGAGGTATTATATATAGTTACAGTGCCTCAATTTTAATGTTTAGGAAAACTTTAAAAACCTTATTCATATATATGGATGTTTTCAACCCAGAAAGAGCTAGTCACCTGATACATATCATCTACCACATCAGAACCCTGGTGCACAGCTCCAGAGAAGCTAGGAAACAAGGAGGACCCTAAGAGGGACATATGGATCTCCTTGGGAAGGGGAAACAGAGGAGATGTCCATGAGTAAACTGGGGATAAGAGGGGGCAATCAAGGAGAGGGGATGATGGATGAGAACATGAGGGAATGGGATGGTTGAGTTAGGGAGGGATGAAGTGGGAGAGCAATGAAAGAGAGATCTTGATACAGGGAGACATTATGGAGTTAGGGAGAAACCTGGTGCTAAGGAAATTCCCAGGAATCCACAAGGATGACTCTAGATTAGACTACTAGCCGTAGTGGTGAGGGTGCCTGAACTGGCCTACCCTGGTAATCAAATTGGTGAATACCTTAACTGTCATCATAGAGCCTTCATCCTAACTGATGGAAAGAGAAGCAGAGACCCACAGCCAAGCACAAGGCCAAGTTCAGGGAGTCCAGTTGAAGAGAGGGAAGAGGGATTATATGAGCAAGGGGAGTCAAGATCATAATGGGGAAATCTACAGAGACAACTGAACCAAGCTCATAGGAACCACGGACTTTAGACTGACAGCTGTGGAGCCTGCATGGGACTGGACTAGACCCTCTGTATATGGGAGACAGTTGTGTAGCTGGTTCTGTTTGAGGGGCCCCTGGCAGTGGGATCAGGATCTACCCCTGGTGCATGAACTGGTTTTCTGGATCCCATTACCTATAGTGATATTTTATTTGTGTACCCCAATAAAGCTTATCTGGGGATCAGAGGAAAAAGCTAGCCATTATGTTAAATATAGGGGTCAGGCAGTGATAGTACATGCCTTTAATCCTAGCATTTGGGAGGCAGAGATTCATCTGGATCTTTGTGAGTTCAATGCCACACTGGAAACAGAGCCAGGCATGGTGGCACATGCTTTTAATCCCAGTGCTAGTTAACCATAGATGTCTGGAGGCCTGGATAGACAGACAGGAAGTGATAGAGCTGGGGGGAAAGAGGAAGTGATGTAGCTGGGCACAAGAGGATGCAAGATGGCACAGCACAGAAAGGCATATAAGCGTGGGTGTACAGGAAATAGCTCTCTCTGGAGGCTGAGGATTGTCATCAGGTGAGGTTGGCTGTGGCTTGTTCTATTCCTCTGATTTCTCAGTTTTTACCTGATATCTGGTTCCAGGTATTTTTTATTAATAAGAACATTTAGCAATTGGTCTTATAATTACATATGGTGGGACATCTTGCTCCCCCCTGATGCAGGGGGGAGGGACTTGGGCCTGCCTCAACTGAATATACCAGGCTTAGCTGTCCCCCATGGGAGCCCTTACCCTTTTGGAGAAGGGGATGAGGTGGTAGGTCAGACAGGGGGGTGGTGGTGGTGGAAGTGGGGAGGGGAGGGGAATCTATGGTTGATATGTAAAATGAATAAAAAAAATAACACTGGTTTAGTTTTGCACCAAAGAAAACAGCAGAAGCAAACAAAAATTTTGGTAAAGCTCTCTAATGCCTTTATAAATAATACATAATTATTATCAGTGTGAACTTCTAAATTCTACTCACAGCTAAAGGTTGCAAAGGTTTCCTCTTAAGCCATCAAAAGATGCTCTCACCTCACCTTCCCCAAAGTATCAATATTGAATGTTATAAAAATACTTTTAGCATTTTCTTTCAAATAAAATATTCAACACTCAGTGCTCTCATGGAACATTTTTCCCTTAAAAGTCCATTATGCTAAAAGTAAATATCTACATGTAGACCACTAGACTGATGTAATTAGAATATATATTTACAAAAAGGTAATGGAGATTATGTCAGCCACAGTGAACAGTGGCTGGTTCACTGTGGATTTTTCCTTGCATAATCTTATCTGGAATAAACAAAATGTTAACATTTAAGTTTTTGATTTTTGTCTTAATTCCAACAGTAGTTCTTAAGCCTATTATTTTTTTGTTTGGGCTAATTAATAATTTTATCACACATTGTTTTAAAAGTCTAAGAATAGTAGAGAGATACAAGGTAAGAATGGATTTGTCAACATTTATTCTGTAATTCTTTGATTTTAGTGTAAGTGTGCACATGGTCTCTCTCTATCTATGCGTGTGTGTGTGTGTGTGTGTGTGTGTGTGTGTGTGTGTGTGTGTGTGTGTCAGCGAAGGTGTGTGCTCCTGTGGAGGCCAGAGCTGGATGTCTGCTGTCTTCACTGCTCTCCACTTTATTCTTCAAGACAGTGCCTCTTGTGGAACCTTGAGCTCACTGATGCTTTGGCTAGGCTTGTTGAATTGGCCCTTGGGGGCTGCTTGTCTTTCTGCACCCTCAACTCCATCAGCACTGGAGTTACAGACCTTTACCAACATACTAGCTTTTACATAGATGCTGGGCATCTGAACTCAAGTCCTCTCACTTGTGATACAAGTACTTTCCCCATGAACCACCTCCTCAATTCCCCACATTCATTTGAGTCACTGAACTCCTCTGAGATGGCCTGCTTGTGAATATGCTGGTCCCCACTTTATGCTATGGGCTGATTTCAGGACTTGGTTCCAGTTTCCCCAGGGTACCACCTTTCAGGCTTGGCCTCAGGATTTCAGTGTAGCCAGAGGTGCTGATGAATGAATTGCCATGACGTCAGAGCCATGTGTTCCACATTCTTGCTTCTAAGGCTTTTTTAACTCTAGAATTGCTTTGTGTTGAAACAACATCACAACCAACATCGGGGCACATTTAGATGCTAATCCCAAGTTAGGGATTTCTCTAAGTCATGGAAATGATGATCAACTACTGAACCCTTTGGACAGAAATGTAGAACCTTCTTGATGAGCCAACACCCTCTGCTGATTCACCTCTCTCCTCTTTCCATGCATTTTATTCCCATTGTTCCAATATGCTATCATTTGTGTCAGCATATGTTACTCAAATACAATAGTGTGTTTTATCATGACATTTTCATACATATGTATAAGGCACTTGGGCCATATTTATAATCTCTATTATCTATACTTACCTCTCTGTTGCCTTGTTCCCTCTCTATTCATTAATAGCTATAGCTCCTTCTTATATATATTTTTTCTTTTTCTATAAAAGAGTTAAAATATGGGATGCTTGTCTAAGTCTAGCTTACCTCTTTTAAGATAATGATCTATATTTCCATTAATTTCATTTTTCATGAGTTCATTCTTCTTTACAGCTGAATAATACTTTCCCCCCACCTCTCGTGTGTGTGTGTGTGTGTGTGAGTGTGTGTGTGTGTGTGTGTGTGTGTGTGTGTGTAAAATTGCATTACCTTCTTCCAGTCATCCACTGACAGGCATCCAGGCTAATTCTATATCTTAGCTACTACAAATGGCATTTCAATAAACATGGACATACAGTTACCCCTGTGGTTTGCATTATGTCTGCCCACATAAACTCAATTACTGCACTTGCTGTTAAGTGCTGCTGCTCAGAGCACTCAAAACGACCAACCATCTCCATCATTTCCAGCCTGCAGTTCTTGAGAACAGGAATCAAGGCCATCTTTCTCAGAGCAATATCCCTCCCCAAAATCTGTGGCAGAAAGCTAGCCAAAATACAGCTTAATACATATTATTTCATTAACAATTGTTATCTTGTGTGTTTTTCTCCTTTATTGGGACTTGTGCATGTCTTAAATGTCTTGGTATGCTGTATCTAGTCTAGAACCTGGCATACAGTAAGCATTTAAGAGATGTTGGATGAATTTATTTCCAAAATGTTGTATATCAATATATAAAGCTTCCCAAGAACATGTATGCATGAAGATACTTGAGGGCATTCTTTGCCTTTTACCCACCTTCACCTGTGTGAAAGGTTTTAGAACATAGCTGGGTTATGGGAGATAAAGGCAAATAAGTTGTTGTAATAGTTCCACAAACAGGCTCAGAAAATTTCATTGATGTGAAAATAGAAAATGAATCCATAGGTATGTATATGTAAGTGTGTGTCTATAGTTTAAATGGAGTTACCACACACAGGGTGATAATGCTTCCTGAAAGGGCGATATACTATATGTCCCAAACTCCAGTTCTAGGCATGGGAAACCTACTTTTGAGTTGTTTGTTGGTCAGGATGATTCACAACACTTCCAAAAAGCATAAGCCATTCCCATTGCCTTCCCGGAAAATGAAGAGAAGGCCCTATTGTTGAAGACACCACACATCTCTAACATAGGACTTGGAGGAATTGAGATGGAACTGATCTGAAAGTCTCCTACCTGAGAACTAGATCCCATAGGAGCTGAAGGCACTATGCAAGCTGCCAAGGGAAGAAAAGCCATCAATAATCCCACCCAGCTGTAAAGCCTGTGAACCACAACAATGAGCAGTGTGGTTGTTTGAGTAGGTATGGCTCCCCAACCTCAGACTCATATGTTTGAATACTTGGTTGTTGTGGATGCTCTGTGTAAATAAAATTCTGATTGGCCAGTAACCAGGCAGGAAGTATAGGCGGGACAAGTAGAGAAGAGAATTTGGGGAACATGAAGGTGGAGAGGGAGACACTGCCAGCTGCTGCCATGACAAGGAAGATGTAAGGTACTGGTAAGCCACAAGCCATGTGGCAAAGTATAGATTAATAGAAACGGGTTAATTTAAGATAAAAGAACTAGATAACAAGAAGCCTGCCACGGCCATACAGTTTATAAGTAATATAAGTGTCTGAGTGATTATTTTATATGTGGGTTATGGGACCATGGGGGCTTGGTGGCACCTGTAGAGAAGATCTCCAACTACACTTGGTCCTTAGGGAGTGGCACTATTAGGAGGTATGGCCTTGTTGGAGTAGGTGTGGTTTTGTTGGAAGAAGTGTGTCACTGTGAGCATGAGCTTTGGGGCTTCATATACTCAAGCTATTCCTGATGCGAGACCCAAATTTCCTTCTGTTGTCCGTGGATCAAGATGTAGAAATTTCAGCTCCTTCTTCAGCACCATGTCTGCCTTTTTGCTGCTGTGCTTCCTGCAATGGTGATAATGAACTAAACCTCTGAAACAGTAAGCTAGCCCCAGTTAAATGTTTTCCTTTATAAGAGTTGCACTGATCATCTTATCTCTTCACAACAATAGAACCCCAAGAGAGAAGTTGGTATCAAGGACTGCGGTATTCCTGTGTTTGGCCTGACCATGTTTTTATTTGGAGGAATTTGGACTTTGGGACATTGGACTAGAAAAGCAGTTGAATACTTTCAGTGAGGCTTAATGGGCCATACTAGTAGAAGCATGGAAAACAGTGGTTCTGAGGGTGTTTTGTACTGTAGGGGCCTGGCTCAAGAGGTTTCAGAGGAGAAGAATTTTAGTATGTTGCCTAAAGATCATTCTTAGGATATTTTGGTAAAGAATGTGACTCCTCTTTACCCTTGTCCAAGAGTCTGCCTGAGGCTAAAGTGAAGAGATCTGGATTAATTGCTTTCTCAAAAGAAATCGCAAAACAATCTCATATAGATTCTGTTATGTGGTTACTAGTGTTCACTCCTAGGAAGATATATAATGAAAAGGAGCAAGCTGAGCAAGTAAAAACACAAAATGTACAGACTGAGGAGAAAAGGGGCACCACAAAGTGGAATGGAACTAAGTCCTATGTTCAAGGAGATAAACAGATCAAAGAACAGCCAGATGTTAAGTGGAATAAAGGGAGTGGTGACTTCAGGAAAAGACCCAACCCAGCCACTTTTCCAACTTGTGAAAAGGAATTAAAGAAAAGCTTAGAGCTGGGTGTGGTGGTGCATACCATTAAACTCAGTGCTCAAAAGGCAGATTTCTAAATTCAAGGCCAGCCTGGTTTACAGAGCAAGTTCCAGGACAGCCAAGTTTAGGCAGTAAAGGAAACCATTGAAATCAGGAAGCTAATAAAGATGTAATTGAACAAGTTTTATTGTTCTAGTCCCAGCAAGCAGCATAATTTGGTGGCTTCAGTCACGTGGTTCTGGCTTTTGAGTCAAGGATAGAAGAAAGGGGTTATGGAATCTCCCTCTGTGACTAAGGAAAGTTGCTGAGGTCAGGTGTGTTGCAGGTATGTCCCTGCATAGAGGCTCAGAGAGTCTATTGTGTGAAGCTATGAAAGTGAAGCCTGGGCTGCCTTGGAGACCTCAATATTTTGGAGATGCCAGAGTCATGGGATACCTGCCAAGGAATGCTGCTAACAGGGAGTGGAATCAGCCCAAGAGAGAGAAGTGTGCTGCAGTCAACAAAGCTGAAAGGAGTTGGGTATCTGGAACATTTTGACATCAGACATGGAGATGCAGAGTTTGGAGTTTACTTAGCTGGTTTTCAGTTTTACTTTGTTCCAGTATTTCTTCACTATGCTCTCTTTCCTCCATTTTGGAATGGTAATGTATATCCTGTGCCATTATATGTTGGAAGCATGTGATCTGTTTTTTGATTTTGATTTTTTTTGTTTGTTTTTTTGAGACAGAGTTTCCCTGTGTAGCTTTGTGCCTTTCCTGGAACTCACTTGGTAACCCAGGCTGGCCTCGAACTCAGAGAGATCCACCTGCCTCTGCCTCCTGAGTGCTGGGATTACAGGCTTGTGACACCACCCCCTGGCTTGATTTTGATTTTATAGGGGATTATAATTAAGAGATTCCATGAATCTCAGAAGAAACTTTGAACTTTGGACTTTAAAACAAGTTTGAGACTTTTATAGACCAAGGGTACTTTTGAAGTTGGACTAAGTGAATTTTGCATCATGATATGGCTACAACTTTATGGGGGTCAGGGAGTGGAATGTTATGGTTTTAATAGGTATACCTCCCATAGACTTATGTGTTGAATGCTTGGCCCATAGGGAGTGGCACTATTAGTAGGTTTGACATTGTTGGAGTGGGTGTGGCTTTGTTGGAGGAAGTGTGACACTGTGGGGGTGGGCTTTGAGGTTTCATATGCTCAAGCTATGCTTAGTGTGAGACAGTCTCCTTCTGCTGCCTGTGGATCAAAATGTAGAACCTTCAGCTCCTTGTCCAGTGCCATATCTACCTGCATGCTGGTATGCTTCTTGCTATGATAATGGACCAAGCCTCTGAAACTTTAAGTCAGCCCTAGTTAAATGTTTTCCTATATAAGAGTTGCTGTGGTCGTGGTGTCTCTTCATAGCAATAAAACCTAACTAAGACAACCAGCATGACAAGATATTCCTAACTGTACAGTAGTGACACTTTTATCTTAGGGGTAACTGACAGCTTCCTAATTGCACTTAAGGTCTACTTGGAAGGAGGAAATTCATGCTTGGTACTGTAGGCCTAACTAACTAATCATGGCTGTAGATGTCATAGACACGTGAAGAGACTCCTGTCATTTCCCTAAACCAATATGATTTCTAACTATATTTTTAAATACTTATCCTTATGCTCACAGATAAGTGTAGCTCTTACCCCTCATCAAAGAAACTTCTTTTTGCAACAGAAGAAGACTATTACAGATATCCACAGCTGGCAAAAATATAGAGAATAAGTGATTATGGGGTGCGGGTGCCCAGGCCCACTTGATACATGAAACCCCTACACCTAAGACTCAAGGAACGATGAGGAAGAAGCAGTGGAAAAATTGTCTTCCATGCACCTACAATGTCTTCTAGATATGACAGAGAAGCTACACCCATTAAATCTCAACAGTATGGTTGGCTAACAAGACAGTCACAATGACAAAACCAGTCAGCACTTCAGCATGGATGGTAGGAACTTCATGAGGTCCCATTCTTAGATTGAAGAGCTATAGGCAATCAATGACTGCCCAAGAAAGAGAGAATAAGTCTTCTCTAGGGACAAGCCATCCAATAGGTTAGTGTCCCAAGTGGTCATCTATAGAAGTACTTACCTGTGAACAATGTTAAGTAGACTCAGTTAAGTAGACACACACACACACACACACAGATACACACACACATAATTTATGTGTATGCAGCAATATTAATTAAAGAATAAGAGAGTATAAGTTGGAGGGGTAGTGGGGCTACAAGAGAGAAGTTGGAAGGATAAGAGGAAAAAGTACAAATATTACAAATATAGTGCTCATGTGTGAAATAATAAAAAATTTTTTTGAATTAAAAAAGAAAATGGTTTATCTGTTCAGTCTTTAGGTAAGATAACCCTGGTGAGCATCAATACAATCAATAACTCCATGGAAAAGCACTAAATGAAAGCTAGTATCTTGAAACAAATCAACACTGGGAAGAAACAGAACAGTGATTATCCCTCAGAGTGAGGATAGGACTCACAGGCATCAGAATTTGGGAGCAATTAGGATGTTCTATCCTTAGCTTTGGGCTATTCTGTTATGCTGATGTAAGCATTTGGCCAAACGTTTTATACTTAGGAGTTGCATATTTCATTGTATGTAAATTTGACCTCACAAACAAGAACCAAAAATGTGCATGGAATTCTAATGATAAGCATAGGGAAATTCTAAGTGTGGTGGGTAGTGATAATTGCAGTTTGCTTAAAAATGCATTTAACAAAAATAAATTGAACAGAGAGACAGACCTTTGATAAAACAAATATATAAAATGTTAATTATTGAATCAGGGTAGCAGGATATAAGTGATTGCCGTAAAATTCTTTCAACATTCATGGGTGCTGAAAAATCTTCAACATAAAATGTTATAAAAAATGATTGCTTGGCCTCATTTAGATGAAGGTACATTAGCACCTAAAAACTAAGAGCTGAATTCTCCTTCAGGTTTAAATAGTCAGTTTCCATCATGAGTGAAGGGTTAGGATGAAATGATTCTAAAACTGTCAGAACAAGGAAAGTCCTATTATCTCTTATTGGTGGGTTAATTCACTAATTCAGAGAATGCTTATAGAATTACTAGATGTATAGAAACTGACTTCAATACACTTGCCAAGAGTCATGTGTTGTGTTTCAAAACTACAGCCTGAGCACTCAGGAGGTTGAGGCAGAAGACCATAAATTCAAGATTATCTCAGGACTACATTTACATTTATGCAGAAAATGGTGTCTCAAACAACAACAGTGGGCTGTGGTTAAGAACATGTATTGCTCTTATGGCGGACTCAAGTTCAGTTCCCAAACCCACATTGGGCAGCTCACAACTCCAGGCTTAGCTGATGCCCTCCACATGTACCCTCACCCATGTGTGAACAAGCATACACACAAACACACACAATAAAATAAATCTTAAAATAACAAAAATGGAAGAACATAGGAAAATGTCTAATGTTTTAGGAGTCTAGCTTTTCATGACAATTTCAGAGTAAAGCTGGTAATTGGAGGGTTTGGCCGTGGAAGTGGGGGGATTAGCAGCAGACAAGGTTGCAATTCTGTATTTGTTTCAGGACTAACACTTTGATATAACATAAATATAATAACACCAAGGGAAAAATGAATAATATCATCAGCTTTAAATGGACTGTGGCACTGGAATGGAGGACAATGGCCTTCTGGCATAGCATCTTCAGCTGAGATGGCTTTTAGTTTATGATTGCATATTAACATGCTTTCAAATGCAGAATCAGCGTCTTTGGTTTTCTTATCTCGTGTCTCAGTTCGCCCTGGCAGAATGCACCAACTGCAAGGAGCAGAAGTGTTCTGTGCTGCAACTGAAGGCCCTGGATATAAATAAGGCCTGCATCCTCTTGGAGAGGGGGCATGACAGTTGGGATGCTGCACAAACAATGACTTAAAACAAAACAAAACAAAAACAAACTCTAAAGCATTTATGGTAAAGCAGTTATTAAATCTAGGAGTGATTTATTTTCCCTGTGGGTTTTAAAAGCTGTTGCAAATTCTCACAGCTAGAGAAAAAGAGCCAATAAATTAATTTGAGAGTGCCGATTGTATCAATTCACGACAGACAATATGAACTTTTCTAGAATGCATTCCCAAGAGCAGGCAATGGAAGGGAAAAGGAGTCATTAAAATAAAAATATACAGCTGGGCGGTGGTGGCGCATGCCTTTAATCCCAGCACTCAGGAGGCAGAGCCAGGCAGATCTCTGTGACTTCGAGGCCAGCCTGGGCTACAGAGTGAGATCCAGGAAAGGCGCAAAGCTACACAGAGAAACCCTGTCTTGAAAAACCAAACCAAACCAAACCAAACCAAACCAAACCAAACCAAACCAAACCAAAACAAAACAAAACAAAACAAAAAACAAACAAACAAATAAAATAAAAAATAGATAAATACAAATATACCTGATATATTTACAGAGACAATGAATTGTTTGGAAATAATGCTTCTTGGTACCACAGGTGCCGACACACACTAACACTTTGGTTTAATTAGCTTATTAAACAGTAAAATTGCTTACTTTTGACAAACTGGTGCCTCTGGGCCAAGAGGTTGATCATATACATTTCAAAGAGCTGCTGCTGCTGACTTGTGGAAAAATGCAGAAGTTATGTGGAAGTTCCCAACCCACAGCATTCCAGACTACCTGAACATTTGGTGTAGTAAACTATGAATAATGCCACCCAAGAGAAGCACCTGTTCAAAACTCCAATAGGATTTAAGCTGCAAAAACACACTATGGAATCACAAACATCCCAGGGGTCAAAAAGATACTGTGTTAAAGTTAAAATACTGAGTGTAAAACATCAATGGAATTAACAAATAATGAAAATTAATGTTGAAAGTCATTTCCAGATTATCAATTTTCTTCTCTTTTGCTTAGAGCTCAGCCTTATTTGATTTTTCAAATGATTATTTAGAGAAACTGGTCTAATCCCACATGTAACTCAAAGCACTTGGATGCAGTTACTTTGCTGAAAATCCACCAACCATCAGCTACCCAGTTGTATTGTTCAGGAAGTAAAAATGGAGGCCAACAGGTAACTTGGGGCCACATCGCCACTTCTACCTTCCCCCCATTTGTGTATGTGGCCCCTGAGAGAGAAGGCAGCAGAGATTCTAGAATGTAACCACTAAAACCACTAAAGCTCCATGGAAATAATGGTCTGCTGATTAAATTTCTGCACACACTGTCTTGAAATATTAATCCATAAATTAGGCTGACAATTAGATACACTATAAATAACAAGTTTAATTTGATAGCTTGGCTACTGTAATAAATTTAACAACCGCTTCTCTCTCTCTTGCTGTATTCATTTTCACCTCGGGGTTAAGTGATACTGGCTGAAAGTGTCCCTGGAACAAGAGGCATTCACAGAAGGCCCAAGTGTGAAATTAATTTTCCTTGCTCTGGCTTTATTCCTGTTGACATGAAGGCTCCGCATAAAACATTTCACACTAAAACACTGCCTCTCTTTTTCATATTGATCCTTTTTTTCATTTAAGGTCACTAAGTTAAGCTTTGTGAGAATAATGATCATATTCAACATTTGTCGGTAAAGATTCACAGTTAGTGTTTAAAACCTCCTCCGGTGCTGTCTCAATATCTTCACATACATCGACTCACTACATCTCCCACTGACGGTGTGAAAGCAGTCAGATAGATGCACTCCATTTTACACTTGAGGAATCTTAGTTACTAAGTAGCTTGTCCAAGCTTACAAATGTTGCTGCTACTCAGTCCTTGATTTAATCTAGTAGGTGTACTCCAAAGTCCAAGTTTTTTCTATCTCTCCTAACATTGATTTGATTGCCTCACGAAGTTGTCCTTGCTCCTGCATACTCCAGTAAAAACTGGACCTCTGTCTGATGAGTCTCGAAAATCAGTGTCATGTGAAGGTATACTTATTTTTGGGACTGCACGGCCCCATTCACTGCAATGTAGTGATGCAAGGCAATAATTGTTCTTTTCCAAATCAACTCAGGCACCAAGGGAATCCTGATTCAGCAAGCACAAGGATAATTTGGATGGTATTTCAATTCTATGCTATCTTGGGAATCTCACCATCACTACTATTATCATTAACAAGCCTGATAAATAAAGATGAATGTCTATAGCTGATACTAGACAACATGAAAACCACATAAAAATGATTCATATACCCAGTCACATAAAAGAATTAAGTTCTTTTTACAGATGGCAATAAAATTTTATTTTAAAATTACCATTATGGCTGGGTGGTGGTGGCACATGCCTTTAATCCCAGCACTTGGGAGACAGAGCCAGGCAGATCTCTGTGAGTTCGAGGCCAGCCTGGTCTACCAAGTGATTTCCAGGAAAGGCACAAAGCTACACAGGGAAACCTTGTCTTGAAAAAACCAAACCAAAACAAAACAAACCAAAACAAACCAAAACAAAAAACAAACAAACAAAAAAATTAAAACAAAAAAACCACAACAAAACAAACAAAAAAACCATTATGCATCATAGGCCATACTCTGCAATGTTAGTATCTTATTTGTGTCATCCACTAAACACAGAAGACAATTGTATAGATTTCTGTTGTCAAAATTTTCAAGGTACCTACATACATACAGCTTAAGGTCAGTTAATGCCATTATTTTAACAGCAAGATGTTAAAACAAACAAACAAAAACAAAACAAAGCAAAAAACTCATGTTTCTGATGAATCTTTAAAAATATTCAGGGCAGGGCTAGAGAGATGGTTTAGAGGTTAAGAACACTGGCTGCTCTTCTAGAGGCCCCCAGGTTCAATTCCCAACACCCACATGGCATCTCTCAACTGTTGGTAACTCCATTTTAGGGGAACCAGCTCCCTCACATGGACATACCTGCAGGCAAAACACCAATGCACATAAAATAATAATAAATAATTTAAAAACCACTCAGGGCAAAGTTCTCTTCCATCTAAGTGTGACACTGTAGCAGTCTAAAGGGCAGCAGTCTGAATAACATAAACACTTACTGTATTGCAGAGTTTACCCAGATGAACATCAAAGGGGAGATCATTTTATGCTGATTATAGTTTGGGTAAGAAACTTCCCCACAAAGACTTGTGTTTTAAAGGCTTTATAACCAGCCTGAGGTGTTATTGAAGGAGATCCTGCACACTTTAGGAAGTGGGATCTGGAAGGCAGTCATTACGTGTGGGCATGTCAGGCAGGGTCCTCTTTCTATTCCCTGTCTATCATGATGGAGTAGCATCTGGCATGTGCTCTCACGGCCATGGCCATGATGTTCTGCTTCATCAGGACCCTGAATCAGCGGAACTCAGGACTGTGGACTGAATTCTCTGAGATGATGGAGGGTCAAAATGTGTCCTTTCTCTCTCAAGTTGTTGCTCCTGGTACCTATTTTGTCAGAGCAACGAAAAGTGTAATTAACATAGCATCTAAATGTTTTTGATATATAAAAAAATCAAGTTACATCATGGAATCAGTCTAGATGTGGCATATGCACACAGTAGAGTTTTATTCAGGCATGAAAATGTCAAAACATTTTTTTGTGAGAAAATATATTAAATTAGATATTATGCTATTAAGTGAAATGAGCCCAATTCAGAAACACAAATATCTAATCTTTTTCTATATGCATATAAAAGACCTGTAAGTGGAAGGGAGATTATTTGGGACAAGGAAAGGGATCATTTTATGGTGGAGAGTTGCAAGAGGAGGTATTGGTGTTGAATACAATCAAAGCACATAATATGCATGTATGGAAATATTATAATAAAACCTGTCATTTCACACAATAAACATGTACTACTCACAAAAACAATACATGTCCAATCAAGAAGTTAAGCTGTTATAATCTTTTACATAAAAAGTTTCAACATAATCATGTGAAGATAAAGTATGAAGAACTATAACCAGAACCCCTAGTGAAGTAAAAATACATTGTTAACCCAAGAGCACTGAGAATGTATTACCCAGCTCAAATGAACAAAACATTTATAGGGTTTCTCAAGGAAAATTAACATTAGGAACCCACATCTTTTATGTGGATAGGAAGTTCTCATAGGGTAGAATAAGACTATAATTCATGAAAACAATTCCTAATGGTATTTTTTTTTATGATTCTTGGGTAGATAGAAAAATAATTGGTCGGGGTGGTTGTAGTATATTCTTTTTTATCTTATAAACATTTATATGTATATATATATAATGAACATATTTTGTGTATTACCAGAAGGCCTTAGAGATGAGTTATCTTAAAAGTACATAAGAAATTTATGATAATTATTTACAAATATGTTTTTTCAGCCCTATGGTTTCTTCTAACAATTCAAGAGTGGTGAGAAAACAGCAAAAGCTGTTTGATTCCAGAAAACACCGTGGCAGAGATAATTTACAAAATGGTTCTCTTTCCATTAACATTACATACAATGCTGCAAAGTTCATCAGGATAAGGACCAGGTGAACCAAATTTAAGTTCTGACTGTAGCTAGTGTGTCTTGCAGGCTTTTGTCCCTCACTGGAAAAGTGAGGGGAAAGTAGAACATAAAAAGGACTGTTAAAATTATCTAAGGTTGCTTACAGTTTCAAGATTCTGGTCAGTCCTACCTATCCTTCAACATGGAGGCAAGTGTCTGTGGAGTGGGCCTGTGAGTGACAGTTCCCTGGTGAAATGATGATGATGGCGTCATCTCTAAAGACAAATAGGTGATGAGTGCTACAGCCTTGTCCCAGCATTTTTGCCAACAACTCTCTCATATCACTTCCAGCTTCTCTAACTCCAACCACTGAAGGGGTATGTAAAAAATAAGGAGCTGCAATGGTGCAGATGTGCAGCCTTAGCTCTAGAGGACAGTCATCCAAAAAGTCTATGGCAATATTGTTTGTCTTAGTCAATGTTCTATTGCTATGAAGAGACACAATGACCACAGCAACTCTTAAAAAGGAAAGCATTTAACTGGAGCTTGCTTAGAGTTCAGAACTTTAGTCCATTATCATCATGATGGGGGAACATGGCGGTGTGCAGGCAGACATGGTGCTGAAGAGGTAGCTGGGAGTTCTACATCTGGATGGGCATGCAACAGGAAAAGAGAGAGACACTGGGCCTGGCTTGATCATTTGAAACTCCAAAGCCAATCCTCAGTGACACACTTCTTCCAACAAGGCCACACCTACTCCAACAAGGCCACGCCTCCTATTCCCTATCAAGTAGCGCCACTCCCTAGTAACCAAGCTTTCAAATCTATGAGCCTACTGGGGCCATTCTTATTCAAACCATTACACTGTCAGAATCATATCCTTACCTGTGCTTTACTCATCTACATTGAACTAAACAGAAACTGGATGTCTAAACTCTCTGAAACTTCAGGGTGCTCTCATGTAGCTAAGGAATGACATTCCTTAAGTTGGGCTATGAGGTCCTGAGGCAAGTGGAAAACTATGGGCTTCAGACTGGATGTGTGAAAGTCTGAATGTTCCTGTTCTTTCAAATTAGTATGCAGAAATTCCAGCTCCCAGGTGATGGTATTAGGAGTCAGAACCTTCAGGAGATAATTAGGGCATTAATATAGAGTTCTTCTGCATGGGATTGTCCTTATGTTAGAGACCTTGAGACATCCCCTGTCATCTCCACCATACGAGGATATAATATAAAGTTGACAGCCGTGAGGGAGGTAAGACAAGGGTTATCACCAGACACCAAATCTGAGGGCACTTTGATTTTTGACTTCCTAGATGGTTGATATCCATAGTGAGGAGAATATTATTAATTGTCTGTCAAAAAAGCTTGATTGATTTTGTTTGCTTGTTTTTGTTTTTCGAGATGGGGTTTTTCTGTGTGGTTTTGGTGCTTGTCCTGGATCTTGCTCTGTAGACCAGGCTGGCCTCGAACTCATAGAGATCTGACTAGCTCTGCCTCCTGAGTGCTGGGATTAAAGGCATCTGCCACTACTGCCCGGTGCTTGATTGGTTTTTATATCCATTGCATATTGAGACTACTGTTCTTCTATAGTTTGGTAAAATGTAATAAAATATTACCAATTTGAACTCTGATCATTTCCACATTTTGAGTTAGAGAAAGCTTTTCACTGGTGACAGGAGATAATGCCGTAGTAGTTTTGAGTTAGTACAGCTGATGACTGGGAGATCCAGTCTCAGGATGGCAGGCAAGACAGAAGATGAGTCCCAGCACCACCACACACAGAAACTTCAGTGTCCACATCATCAAAACACGGCTCATAATTACACCTTCTGACTAATCTGTGAATAGCAATAATTATGTGAGGTCCTGGGTGCCTATTAAATATTACCTGGTATTCACATCTGTAAACTACAGTCATCCATGCATGATGCTTTTTTTTGTGGTCCCCTAGATTCTAATGAGGCTGAAGAATTCATATAGCACTATGGCCATTGTGATACTGTGGTAGCACATTTCTCACATGCTTGTGATGATGATGGTGGGTTCAAAGTGTACTGATGTTCCTTTAGAAGCCTGGCAAAAAATTACGTACAGTATGTAAGACTTGACAAGGACAGCCAGTGTTCATTTTACCGGATTATGTATTAATATGGGTTTCTTTCTTGTAATGGATACTCCTCATACTATAAACCATAATGAAGATTGTTGAAAAGCATCATGTCCTGCTCGTTGTGATAAAATTACCCAATTATTCATTTTTCACATTGCATCCTGTATAAGTGGCAGGTAACATTAATGAACAATGACTCTAAAGGGAAGAGCGATGGCACAACTTTGACATTTGTGGAAATGGGGACATGGAAGGGTTAAGTAAACTCTCCAAGGACATTCATGGTAGACCTACTCATCATCTTGTTTTGTTTGTTTGTTTTTCGAGAGAGGGTTTCTCTGTGTAGCCCTGGGTGTCCTGGAACTTACTCTATAGACCACATTGGCCTTGAGCTCACAGAAATCCACCTGGCTCTGCCTCCCGAGTGCTGGGATTAAAGTTGTGTGCCATGACCGCCTGGCTTATCATCTTGATTAAGTGTCTTGAGAATGGGACTCAGGTTAGGGGCATTGAATAACTCAAAACCAGCAACAGGCTGTGCAGACACGCCTAGTGTAACAGCCAGATCCCAATGCCAAACCAACAGAGAGTAAATGAAAATGATAGAGCTGCATTTGAGGTTATTATTCACAACTCAAACTGTGCAGAGATTGTTATGGATCCGAAGGTCAGTGGTTGGGCTTACTGAATTACTGGTGTTTACCAGAAGAGACATTATTTTCACAGCCACAAACTACATTCATCGTGCAAGAAAGGGTATCAGTGAAGACTAATAGTATAAAATACTTTCTAAGCTGCTAAATTTCTTCAAGTTGGAAAGTGAAAGGCTCAGGAGAGAAGAAAAAAATTTTTACATTAAAAAATAAAATGCAACTACTATTTAATCATTCTGACAACAGTTTTTTTAATCTGAGAAGAACATGTAGCCTATGCTCAAGAGAGTCTCAGTGGTTTTTTTTTTTTTTTTTTTTTTTTTTTTGAGACAGGGTTTCTCTGTGTAGCTTTGCACCTTTCCTGGAACTCGCTCGCTTTGTAGACCAGGATGGCCTTGAACTCACAGAGATCCGCCTCTGCCTCCTGAGTGCTGGGATTAAAGGCATGCACCACCACTGCTCTGGCCCTCAGTGTGTTTTTTTGAGTTTTGCTTTCAATAACTTTCTGTCAAAAGAGTTGTTGCTTTTATGGAAAAATGCTGTATTTAAAATTATGAAGTTAGCAACATTGTCGAATGTTGAATGCATAACCCCTAAAAATACTGGCTGAAATAAAGAAAACAGTATGCATTGTAGAGAAGATGAGGTCCATTTAGAAAAGACACACCTTGTTCTTTGTTCTGTGGGGAATCAAAATGGTCTTAGAGGTTCTATGAAGTTATGTTGAGTTAGGAACCTGGAAACCTTTACTTATTTTCATTCCCCCTACACATGCTGGCACACATGTGTAGGCACATGTGCATATGTGTGCACATATGTTTGTAAGCCAGCAGTTGGCATATGTTGTGATTGCTCTCTACTTTCTTTATGAAGGCAGAGCTTCTCCCCGAGCCTTAGCTCTAGTACAGCTAGCCAGCATGCCCTGGGACTCTGCTATCTCTGCCTCTGGAGCATGGTGGGGCACAGTTAGGCCACCATGCCTGTCAGGGTTTTGTGCAGTTTCTGGGGATCTCAACTCTGGTCCCCACCCTTGTACAGCAAGCAATTTGTCTGTTGGGCCATCTCCTCACCCTACCTTGTTTTAGATACTGGAGCAATACTGTATTTGTATAGAGAATGGTGTTAACTTACTTATAATTTTATATCCATACATTTTTTTAAAAGTTAAGTGTTTTCATAAGAATCATGATGGTTACAACGCTATAGGATGGAATAAAAGTGTATCAGCAAATGCAAACACTTTCATATTGATATCTTTTGTGCCTATTTTGTTATTTAATGTTTCTTCTAATTCTAAATAATGCTTACTCTCACTGTATATCATGTGTGAGGACAGGGGGTCCCTATTTCCAAATGTTCACGAAAACCATATGAGAGAACAGAGAACATCGTTACTCCATGCCCTTTTATAGTAGAGGCAGTTTCTGCTTTGCTTTGAAAGACCCTGCGCTGGTTTTTGCCATCTTAGGAGAGGGAGCCTCAACAGAGGTGTTGCCCCAACAGACTGGCTTGCAGACATGTCCTTGTGACCTGGCGTGGCTGGTTAGCGGTTATCCCTAAGGCAGTGTGCTATGCTATGCACTCTTACTGTATCATTTCTTTCTCTTCATCACATAGCCTGTCCCCTTTCATAGACCGTCTAGAACCAGCCCTTTCTGTGCCCTACCTTTCCTGGTTGAGCTCCGAAGGACTGCTGATCAAGGGGGAGTCTTGCCAAGCACCGCATTTCCTCTGACTAGGGATCCCCTCTGCTACTTCCCCTCCTCTTTTATTCACTTGGGCCTGGTGTGCTCTCTCTTAGGTTCTTATAAATCCATCTATGAATTCTGAAAGGATAAAGACTTTTTAAATTCACTCTTGTCCTTCAAGAATTCTTGTTGTGTTTACAGTGTGTGTGTGTGTGTGTGTGTGTGTGTGTGTGTGTGTGTGTGTGCAGGTGCATACATGCTATGGAACACTGTGGAGGGCAGCAGACAACCTTGGGTGTCTGTCTTCACCTTCCATCATGTTTGAGATAGGGTCTCTTGTTCAGAGTGCTTACGCCCGAGTGGCTGGCCTGAGACCCTGTCTCTGCTTCTCATCTCCCTTTAGGATCGCTGGGACTGCAGACACACATGTCTGCAGCTGACTTATGTGGGTTCTGGGGATCTGAACTCTGATCTTCGTATTTTTCACAGCAAGCCTTTCAGCCCCTGAGCCACCTTTCTTACCTTCCAATTCTTTCTTTCTTTCTTTCTTTCTTTCTTTCTTTCTTTCTCTCTCTCTCTCTCTCTCTCTCTCTCTCTCTCTCTCTCTCTCTCTCTCTCTCTCTCTCTTTCTTTTTCTTTTTCCGAGACAGGGTTTCTCTGTGTAGCTTTGCGCCTTTCCTGGAACTCACTCTGTAGACCAGGCTGGCCTTGAACTCACAGAGATCCACCTGCCTCTGCCTCCCGAGTGCTGGGATTACAGGCGTGCGCCACCACCGCCCAGCCCAAGGAATTAACTCTTTTAAGTGAAAACCTCTCTGATTTAGCAAACATAATTTCCCATTTCTTGTTTTGTTTCATTGGAGACAAAGGTCTCTCACTATAAATAGCTTGACCTTTGCTATATAGTCGAAGCTGATCTTGATCTCACAGACGTCTTCATGCCTTGACTTCCTGAGTGTTAGAATTATAGACATGAGCTAAAACACTTCGTTTATTTGTCTTTCTTAGTTTTAGATTGACTTGTGTGAGTTTGGAGGCATCATTTCAACCAATTACAGTACACTTTAAAGATAGCAACAAGTAAAAAACAATCTGCATATAAACCAGTACATTTTTCAGAAGAAATTTTACTTTGTAACCACTCACTTTATTTCCTGTGTATAAATAAAAAAATTTAGGCTTACCAGTGTATAATTGACAAAGAATATGGGGTAAATGTTATTTCCAAGATCATACCAATAGAGATAGTTTTACTTTTGAGCACTGAACACTGCACATTACTTGCATTGTAGTCTAGATCTTATACTACAAAACTCAATTTCAATGAAATTCTGATTTTTTTCGAGATGATACTGCTCTGTATCACAACAAATTGCTAGTTCTGTTGGGTTTGTTTACTTTCTTCAGATTTAGCTGTATCATTACAGAAGGGTGTTTGTTTGTTTGTTTGTTGTTTGTTGGTTTTGTTCATAGATTAACTTTTCTATTTGGTGAAGCAGTATTTTAAAATCAAAGCTTTTTGTTTGTTGGTTGTTGGTTGGTTTTGTTCATAGATTAACCTTTACATTTGGTGAAGCAGTATTTTAAAATCAAAGCTTTTTGTTTGTTTGTTTTGGTTGGTTTTGTTCATAGATTAACCTTTCCACCTGGTGAAGCAGTATTTTAAAATCAAAGCTTTGTTCCATTTCTAAAGTTTACTTTGACTCCCAAAGCACAAATGTTGAAAAGAGAAGGGAATGCAACAGGAATATGGAACAAGAACATTGTAAAGCAAAGTGACGATACATCTCCTAGTCACAAGCACACCTGAAACCCAGAGATCAAATTGTTTCCTGTGTTGCCAACTGCATATTTAAGTTTTGCTTTTTTTCTCCCCCACTTTGCACCACATCGTATTTTTTGTGGTCATTTTTTTTTTTATATTGTCCAAAAGAGCTGAATGTACTGGGTATGAATGCCTATACTAAGTAAGACCTTAAAGGATCCAGATTGAAGGTTGGGGTCCTTGAGGTGAAAAGGTGGATCAAAATTTAAAATATCTTGAGCTTTAAGTGAATTACTTATATGTACGCAGGGATGAGCAGATGACAGAGACCATGCTTGGGAGGATGTCTAAATAACCTCTCAGCACCAAGCAATGAACCCAGTTAAGATGACCCTTAGGAAATAAAAGTTAATATTTAGACAAGAAAATATCTACATCCATCTCTCTTTGTTTACAAATGAAGCAGTGATATCATAATCACACTGCAGGGAGACAGGTTTCACAGGATTAAGTTAGATAGTTTACTAAGCAATTAAATAAACAGAAAGCCAAAAACAATGATCTTCATGATGATGAAAAACTATAGCATTGCTGCAATATGTTATCTAGAATATACAGTTTTGGATAAAATTTTTGAGAGGTGCGAGAAAATATATTTCAGGGAGAAAATAGTCAGAAAGAATTGTTTCCTGTGTCTCTGGTGTCACAGCAAAGACTTCAAAGAAGCGAGTATGTACAAAGGTAAAAAAATAAAGATGCCTAAAGAATTATTAAAGTATGAAAAATGTGAGTGAAAATACAAGATATTATGGGACAAAATTATCTAAAATCTCTAGAGTTGACAATTATAATAATGGATAAAACTTACTAGGAAGTCTAGCGGCAAATTTGAGATATCAGAAGAATCTATGAAGGATGTGTCAGTAGCTATTATCCAAACTGAAGACTTGAGAATAAAAGCAGATGGACCAGATCCTAAGAAATATTACATGAAATAGAGCAGAAAATTTGTGAGTCCCAGAAGAGGGAAAAGGAGATAAGAACAGAAAGCTTTTCTTTCCTGATCAATAAGACAACACTTTCCAAAGCTGATGAAACATATTAGTTTATGGATTCAAGAAATTTAGTAAGATGCAAGATAAGTACAAACAGATTAACCATTTGACAAATCATAGCTAAAGTATAAAAGTGAGAAAAGAAAACACTGAACACAGAAAGGAAAGCAGGTAACCCCACATTCCAGATCAGTACCATTACTGACTTCTCTGAGAGACAATGGAGGCCAGAGGCAGTGGAATATTTCAAGAAAAATGACAGAAGCCATTAATAAAAATTTCCTGCAAATCAAGAATTCTATACCCATTAAAAATATCTTCACAAAAATACAAACAAATCCTTAAGGTCAATGTGAACTAGCTCTACCGTAGTAATCAAGCAATGTGGTATGAGTAAGGACAAGGTTATCAGTGAAGCAGAATAGAACCACACATTTACTGTGAAGTGACCCACAGCAAAGATATCAAAACAGTTTTGGAGGGGGGGAGTCGAGAAGGTCTTTTCAAAGAGTGGCACAGAGACAAATGGGTCAACATACAGAAAGTGAACTTAAATCTTTACCTCTGACCTTAATCGACTCAACCTGAATCACAGACCTAAAAGTGAACTCAAGAGGCCGTGGAAGAGAATAATAGTTATTTCAAAGTTGAAAAAGAGTTCTCTGGACATAAAATGCACTGAAATTAAAGTTATTCTTCAAAATGAAAAACTTCTTTTCCTCAAAAGGTATCACTTAGAGAACAAAAAGGGCATGAAAATATGGACATGCATGCATGACACAGAACTTATACCTTTAATATATTCTGAAAACTCATCAAATCACACAATTATGCTTTTTATTGTTTTCTGAAAGATTGTTAGTTATGATATTATGGACTAACATTCTACTCTTTAATAACTCAGCAAATTTACCATTTAGTAATACAGGTAGTCAATCTAATTAAAATGATTTAAATACTTGCTCACAACTTTACAAAGAACATAGAGGATTGGCTGATAAGCACCAGAAAGGATACATATCATTTGTACCTTTTATAGTGATATGAATTAAGGCATTACTCCCTGGAAGACTGGTTGTCACCTTATGACATAAAGCTTGTGAATTCCTTATGTATCTTGATGGGAGTATCAGGTGACAAATGAGTTTTGGAAAATGACAGGTTCAAGCTTAAATACACCATCTGAGCCAACAATTCCTCTCATAGCCATTTAGTCAACAACCAACAAAATTTGACCCTTATGTAAAGGTTCATAAAGCCCAAACTAGAAATCACCTAAAAGTCAATTTAACAGGACCATGTGGAAATAGTTTTCAGTGTGTTCATTAGGCATATCACAGTGATAAAATGATTGGGCCACTGATACAGACTGCAAAGAAAGGTAAGTATGGAAAACCTTATGACAGGATCAAGACAATATTATTGACTGCATCAATCTGTTTGAATGAAGCTTAAATCCAAAATTAATCAATATGCACAGAAATGACAAGATTGCACCTTGTATAAGATTGCCAGGCAAGTGTAGACCTCCTGGGTAGTGACTGAGTAACGGAAGTGATCTACAGCTTCACTGGAGTTAGATTACTCAAGTGAATGTATTCTCAAAACTGACAAATCACATATTTACATATTTTATAATTTCATAAAAGATTGTTAGCTATGAGATTATGGACTGACATCCTATTTGTTGATGTAGACATCAATCTTGCATCACTCATGAAATAGTGGAGAGCAGTATGGGCAGAGACAAACACATGCATGTTCTGAATCAAACCAGTTGTAACTGGTGCCATTTTTAATATGTTCCATTTTTATTTAAGAGACTTTCTTGTGATTGTAGTGCAATGATGGCCTCTTTGCTATAGACAAATGTATAGGCTATCACATTGATTCTTATATGATATTTAATTCTTAAACACATCTACACATTACTAATAAAAATAAGAACTGTGATAACAAAGGGATTCCTTAAAAGCTGGGGGAAATCTGAAATTCCTTCTTACAAATATTACTTGACTGCACCATACTGTGATCAATTACTGGAAATACAGCCTGATGATTTATATAATTTGTCAAGTGAGCTTTAGTGATACTTAGATATTTTTTAATGCCATTTCACTATGCTAGGTGTTTAAGAGAACTTTGGCTCAGATACTTACCTGTCATGTCTGATTCACTGTATCTGTCTTGTGACTCTTTCTGGCCTCCTATCTTACCTACTCTCTCATCCCACTATGTATGTGGGTGCCAGAGTAATTTTCTTAATGCATCATTTTCTTCATGAAAATTATTTGCTTTTTTTTTTCCTCTGTAAATACTGCGAAACAGCTTTTTAAGGTTCTCAGTAATGACAGGGCACATGCCCCAATGCCAATAAGTGATCTTACTGCACGAAGGTGCCATATTTCAATCTGTATGTGTAATTGTCTCATCCACATTCAAGCCTGGCTGCCAGCAGCACTGCATATTTATGGAGTCCTGCTGGCAGGGCTCTATCCAGGGTGCTGATCATCTAAAAATGAATGCGGTGGAGTCCTAGCTCTTCATTAGTTACTGAATTTGGAAACAAGGCATAGACACTAGATATAGAGGGAAAAACAGAGTGAAAGGTTGATGTTTAAGAATCATTGCTTAAGCAGTGATTTTCACAGCTAAATCAGGATGGCTTCTGTCAGGAAATAGACCTTAGAAATGTGAAAAATCCACAGGTTTTGACGAGTAGTGAGTAAAGAGAACACTTTGGGAGAGGGAGCGGAAACATAAAAGCTTAATTTGATGAATATTTGGCAGATACAAAGAACTCATCTATTTGGTAGGATAATGCCAAATTATGAAAGGTGTGGAACCTCAAACTCTTGAGTTCAGACTTTATCCCACAGGTGATGAGGGTCCTGAGATACTCTGGTTGAGAAGGAATGCAGGGAATATTTTTTTCAAATACAAATCACTTCCCTGCTGAGAAGATGCTAATAGGCAGCCGGATAGGTGGCAGGTCTGGGAAGGAGAGTGGTGGGAAAGGAGTGGGTGAGGTTTGAAGACTGAGGACTGAGAGCAGCGACATGGGCCCACAACACCAGAACCAAACGGCCTTCCCAACTCTAGTCACACCCGGTTGAAACGCTTCTTCTGTGTGTGTCTCCCTAACCAGACTTGAGGTCCTCAGAGGCAGAGTCTCCTTCATATTGTTATGATTGTTACCAGTTACTATTTTTAATTATGTTGTCACAATAGGAATAACAAGTCCTGGTGCTTGATGAACACTCACACTTACGTTTGCTTTAAGCTTGCTTAAGAAACATTTTAGGACCCTGACCATGGGAGTTTTATTATTTCAAGCTTTCAGCCTCCAATTTCAATGAGCTACAGAATGCAGCAAGTTACATCCTTAAGTTCTTAACTCAAGGACCACTGTCTTGTCATACAGATGCTATTTTGCCTGGAAAAGGGGCAGTTAGGATAAAGATAGGGTCTGCACAAGAGGTGGAAGCTGCCTCTGTGTCCTGACAGACAGGCTCTTACACATTGTTAAGACCTGCTGCCTCTGGTGGACCTGGTACTGCTAGAGTGGTGCTGCTTTCTGCTAATTCTACCTCAGCTTTCTGTTCCTTCGTCTTTTTGCCTTGCTGTCTTTAAATCAGTAAGTTATTCAATATGAATCATATCCCTTCATTTGCATAAACAAGCACAGTAAACCCCCGATAAGTGATTAAGTGAATGAATGACTGAATGAATCATTGAAAAATATGGAAAATTTGCTCTTCTGCTATGACAATTTTTAATTAATGTGAACATGAAATATTTATGACTTCTAGTAATAGAGTTATCTCAGAGATCCCAGAACAGAGGCTGCTTCTACCAAGACTACAGTTTTCTGTTTCTTCTGTTTCCTTTTTTTGCCTCATGGGTTTATGAACACACTATTACTTCTGCTGTCTTTCATTTCTACCTGAATTCTACTCATCTTTCAAGTGCCAGCTTAAGTTATAAAATTTTCTCAACTCATTAAGCTTCATAATGCACTTAATTCCTCTGAATTTTTAACACTTATTTTAATTAACCTTGAGCTGCCTTGAGATATCTCTTGTGCTAAAATATTATTTTCAACCCAATTTAATGCACTTACTATATTTATACTATCAGTATGGCACAGCACAAGGTTCTGGGTGGGAGCATTGGGGACAGATATAAGCAGATCCTTTAGGGACTCAGCACATAAGTAGAGTGAAATAAAGCAAAGTATGATCACTGCCATCAAAGAAAAATAGAAAAGTTAAAATAAATATGATATGATATAATGAACAATGGTAAAAATTAAGACAAATATAAATATGTTGTGTAGCTGAAGTTTTTCTGTGTCCTGCCTAGCCTGTGGACAGGACAAATCTCTCTCACCCACCAGTCCTGCAGTCACTCAGACCCAAGTAAACACACAGAGGCTTATATTAATTAAAACTGTATGGCCTAATGGCTCAGGCTTCTTGCTTGCTAGATCTTACATCTTAAATTAACTCATTTCTATAAATCTATACCTTTCCACCTGGCTTGTGGCTTACCAGTATCTTTACATCTTTCTTCCCTGCGTTTGGCTGGCAACTTCTGACTCAGCCTTCCTCTTCCCAGAATTCTCCTCTCTCTTTGTGACACCCCCCCCATACTTCCTGACTACTGGCCAATCAGCACTTTATTTATTAACCAATCAGAGAAACACAGTCACAGCATTCATAGCGATATCCACAACAATGTTGGTGTGAAAAGTCACACCAATTCATAACTGCAGAGAAGCTTCCATACATCATCATCTGGCCATGACAACTGATCTAAAGTTTGGACATGTGAACTTGGCTAAGCTAAAGTTATTTTGTTTTATAATGATTTTAATTGAAATAGATTTTCATCATTTCATCCCTCTATTCCCTCCCTCCTGTCTCTTTCAGTTACCCTTCCTTAACCCCTTTCAACTCCCCCCACTTTCAAGTCGATATTGACAACTTCTTTTTCACTGATTATATTTGTTACACACAGACACACACACACACACACACTCACACACACACACACATGCACGCACATACATACAAATATATAAAAAAGAACCTACTAAATCTGTTTTTGTTGTTTATGTGTATGCAGTTTTATTTATTTTATTGTGCTTTCAAGCCTGACTACTCTGCACTGGACAAACAATGGAGTCTTTTCCCAGTGTAGGCTAATTCTCCTTCACCCAGTAATCAATAAATGCCTACAGTTCTTTGTCTCTGTGTAGGACTCCCAAAATTTCCCCTTCCACGTTAACATGTCCATCTTTATTGCTATTGTTCTGGTCTTGTTTTTGTAGGCATTTCTAAGAGATGCCATTTCACAGCAGATTTCCTGGTATTCTGGCTCTTTCAGTCTTTCTGTTGCCTCTTTCATGATGTTCCCTGAGCCAGAGATACAAGAGCTGTGATGCATAAAGGTATAAGAAATGGCACTCACATGTTGGTGGTAACCAACATCTGTCTAATTGTATTAACGTCCACTCAACAGGGGGAAAGTTACGCCTTGTACCAGAAACCCAGCCAACTTCCAGGAGCCAGTGACACAAATTCTAGTAAATAATTTACTACTCCAAATTTGTTAGAGAAGCACAATATAAATCTTAACCTTATACCCCTAGTTAAATGTAGCTACCACCCCTCATCAAAGATGCTTCTCTTTACAGAAAATGGAGGCCATCACTTAAAACCACAGATAGACACAACACAGAGATCAGTGGATTAATGGGGGACCAGTCCCAGTGGGTACATCTAGCTCAAATTTTTTCCTTTGAATTCAAGTTCTACCTGAGGGACAACACCTTTTATTTCATTAAAAGCTGTAAAACTGTGAGCTTATAATGATCTCTGGCTACATCCACTTCTGCTAAAGAGTCTGTCTGAGAGCACCTAGTCAGTATTCTCAAAGAAATAAAAACATTAGTGAGTCCCTCAAGTTCCTGACTTTTGAGGCCATGCATTGCTTTATCCTTTACTATTGAGTCTCTTGAATTAATAGTGTCTCCAACTCTTTGTTTAAGTGAATATAATTGGAGTTTTCATCATCTACAATCAGCCAGGTGTGTCTAACATGAAGCCTGAAAGCCACATAGGTCCCAGGGTAGTTATGAATGTGATCTAGCTCATTTGTAGATGACAATGTCATTGCAATGTCCAAGTTGGACACTGTCCTCATTAGTTTCAGATATCACCTTGAGATAATCTGGAGTCTTTTGTCTCAATTGAGGGATTGCTCAAATCAGATTGTCCTGGGGCCATGTTTGTGAAGAATTGCCTTGATTGATGATTAATGTGGGAAAGCCCATCGCTCTGGGTGTGGAACCATTGCTAGACAGTTTGACTACACTGTATAAGAAAGGTAGCTGAGCAAGCCAGGGAGAGCCAGAAGCAGTGTTCCTCTGTGGTTCATGCTCCAGTTCTGGCTTGAGCTCCTGTTCCATATTCTGTATTATCTCAGTAATGGACTGATACCTAGAAGTGTAAGCCAAATAAACCCTTTCCTCCTGAAGTCGCTTTTGGTCAGAATAGTTTATTTTTATTTTTATTTATTTATTTATTTTTAATAATCATAGAAACAGGAAAGCTAACCAATACAGGCATTCATGAGATTCACTGAATGGAGAACACATTTTTCTTTTGAGACTGGTCTAAAAAGAGAGGTAGGGAATGAAGGTGAAGAGGAGGTCTGGGCCATCCTTGCAAAACCTTGAATCTGAAGTGTAAAATGTTCTTTTTGAAGGATCCAATATGTGGTAACCTAACTATCAGCCAGAACTTCTTTTCTGAAATTTCTGAATATTACCTGACTTGTCAGATTTGACTAAGCTAGTGATCTGCACATGGAAAGAAAAAACTGTTCTGCATTATTTGGGGGATGTAAAATGGTCAGAGTGAGAGCAGGAGGCAAATCATGAAAGCAGAACCGGGGGTGCATGATGAGTGAGCAGAGGTCACAGGGTGGAGGCTATGCTGCTGGCTCTGAGTGTAGAGGAGGCAGACATGAGCTGAGCAGTTCAGACAGAGTCAAGAAGACAGAAAGGGCAGCAACACAGATCTGTTTATATCTTTTGGACATGATGCAGATCTTCCACTGCGTTTGTATTAGCCCAATAAAATGCAATTCAGGCTTCTGGCCTACCCAAGTTAATACACTTATAGTGTAAGCCACTGAACTTTTGGTAACCAGTCATTGTCAGCAGGAAACTAGTGAAAATTATTTATTGTTGTTTATTATTAGTTTCAGTAATTAGCTTTGAACCTTGCAGATGTGAATGTCCACAATCCTACTGCACACACCTCATTTTTCTTATTTTCATGTATCTTTCTATAGAGATTGTATAGCATAAGTACACTGACTCTTACCAGCTTATATGGTTGACTTAGGGTTATCTTATGAGAGCTGTGTCATGTGTCATATCATACCTGCTGTGGTTTGGTATTTGTTCACCAATGGCTTACGTTTTAGAAGCTTGGTCTTTAGTGTGACCATGGTAAAAAGTGGTAAGATCTTTATGAAATGGGGTGTATGGAAGATCATCTGATCTTGCAGAGGTATTGCCCTTTCAAGGCAGTTCCTGTGGGACTTCGAGGTGTCTCTTGCCAGAATGAGTCATTTTATGACTTATGTCTCACAATGTGCTCATGTCCTCTCTCAATTCTCTCTCTAAAATGTGATGAGGTGGAGGGAAAGGGGTTCAGAGCCAGCACAATACTTTGCATCTTTGAGTCACCAAACCTGTGAAGCAACCTACTTTTCTTTGTATATCAATGAACCTCAATTATTATCACACTAACAGTAAATGCACTAATGAAAGGTTGTTTCAGCCAGTGACAGACAGAATGCATATATGATAATGGTTCCATAAGAATGCATAGCTTAGTGACACATAATCATCTTAGCTTCTATATTTTTCATACAACAACACAATCTGTCATTAATGTAGTCAGAACATATCCTCATCTTTAAATGACATGGCTAGACATCATTACATCTAGATCTTCAGGTCCTTTTATTATAATAATTATGCATGGCTGTCATTATTATCATAAGGTATTATTCCTTTCCCTCCACAATTGTGGGGGGTGGTAAATTTTTTCAGTCAAGTCACGGAACTAGTTGGAGTTGGGCTTGGTATACAATAATAACTTCTTATCATCTATGTTTAGTATTGTTGAAATTTATGACAATTTATACACTTAGTGGCTGGGGCATCTGTTTTCTCTCATCTTCCATATTCAACATTAAGTACTCTCCAGAATAGCTGGATAACATAACTCTACAGTGAAAAAGTATGCCAAAGGTAAAATTTCACATTTTGTTTATCTATCATCTAGTTGTCATTTTGACTAGAAAATGTTATCATGTTGTTAAAATATTTAAAAAAAATTTCCCTACAAATATGATAGTCTCTTATAGAACTTAAGTGGAAAGCATTTTATACGTATGGCATATAAACAAATTATTGAAATATAAACATATTGGTAAAAAAGTCCAGCTGCTGTTTTTGTTCCTGACTTTAGTTTATAAGACAAAACCTCACTTTTAATATTTCACTTTAGATCCTTTGAAAATATCCAGTGACATGTCAAGAGCATTGGTTTTTATTTGATTTTATGAAGCAGGAAATTTCACAGTGTTCTATACCCTCAACGGCTTTCAAATACAGATTGAGATATCTGTTTGACATATGGACACATCCAGATATAAATACATTCAACTTCCTCAGGCAAAAATCTCCAGAACACCAAGTTTACTGGCTATGGAATAAAATGACCTATTTAGGGAAAAAGGTCAACTGGTTACAAAAATCAAAAACATAAACAGAACAACTTCAGGAGGAAGGGGCTAGATAACATCTTTCCACCAAGGGACTGGTAGTTTGGAAATGGCACATCCAGGGACAGTAAGGCAAGCTCTTCTAAAAAGCTCGGCACATCAGAGGGTTAGTCTCATTATTTAACCTTCAGAAGTCCACTCAAATCCCTCACATCTTCCTATTATGTAGGAAGGATCTGACTTTAAAGCATCACCCATCCATTTGAATTCATCCAGGCACTAAGTTAAGCTGACATTTAACCGCTCAATTAGGAGTGGACAGATGATTGAAAGACCTCATGTATGAAGTCTTCATTGGTTAGAGTGGGTTTCTGGACTCATACAGAATAAATGGAGCAGCTATTTACTGCCAGTGACTGGAATCTGCATCTGAGTAATTATCACATACATCCTAGTGCTTTCACTAATTTGCTACTTTGACCCAGAGATGCCCAGGAAGTATTTACTTCACTCTTTTCAGGCTCTTCATCAGCCTTACAAAGGCATTCTGTCAATGTTCAAGAAAGAAGGCAATAGCCAGTTACTTCCAATGGTCTTCTGAAGCCCTGGTTTAACATCATTAAAACATTTTCCTTCCTCCTATAATTCAGGCATTATTGCAGTCTATGGCTCTCTTGTCTGTAAATCAGTTCTCTGATTTTAAAGATTATAAAGGACAAGACATTTTCCCTCTTTTCTTCCCCTTCCTTCTATTCCCTATCACTCTGTTCCCTCTCCTCCCCTCAATGATATTACTTCCATGAAAATAGCCGACAATAACTAGCTATGTGCCAGGACAGTGCTAAGTACTTCCCACATCTCACTAAACATCATAGAAAACAGATGATGGTGAGCCACCCAACATGAGTGTGGGGAACCAAGCTGGGGTCTTCTTCAAGAACAGTGTGGGCTCTTAAGCACTGAGCAATGACTCCAGCCTAGTTCTTGAGGGAAACTTTCCTGTTGCTTCCTTGAAAAATAAAACTATGTTATTTATCTGGTTCTGTTTGAGCTCATAAAGGTTGGCATCTACAGGGAGAGGTAAATCTCAACAGCTATGAGGCCACACAGTGAAATGAAGTGTTGGGTTTCTGGGCTGTGTGTGTGTGTGTGTGTGTGTGTGTGTGTGTGTGTGTGTGTGTGTGTATACAATCACAATCCATTTGGGCTTATCATGAGTGAAGCAAAAAAAAATCACAGTGTGGTGTCACAGCACATCTGTTAGAATGGCTTCATATCAGAGAAAGTAAGTATTGGAGAGAGTGGAGTTCCTTTTTTGTGTGCTAGAAGTGAGAATTAGTTCAGCCATTGTGGAACCTTGTCATAGAATCACTTTAAAAATTGAGTTGAACCAACCTGGGAGGTGCTGTTGCATGACTTTAAAGCTAGCACTTGGGAGGCAGAGGCCAATAGATCTCTTTAAGTTTGAGGCCAGCCTGGTTGGCAAAACAAGTTCCAAGATAGCCAAGGCTACACAGAGAAACCCTGTCTTGAAAAACACAATAAAAATAATTTGAGTTGAATTAATGGGTGAATATACTTTCTACAGAAACATTAAAATCTGTATCCTTTGTGAATAAAGTTGGCTGTTGGGCCTGTCTACTAATTATGGTGAGATAGCATCCTGGCCTCAGATGATCTGCTCTCTACTAGTCCGTTGATCTCATTTCCTATCTCTGCTGATACCTGGCAGACATACACAGATACAGCTTCCTGGATGTTTACAGATAGCATCTGTTCTGGCTGGCTGGTGTCTGCTCTCAGAGGATATTAAATTTTTTGAAAATCACCTACATCTCCACTTACTATCTACTCAATTTGATCTCACTGTTCCTTGAAAATCCGGGGCCACACTTTGAAACACGGTTCTTGAACTGGCTTTTGCATCCACTAGTCCCCTTGTTAGAAATGTTTGTCTTTTATCTTTCTGTCTGACTCTATCACCGTTAATCTCTCTGTTCAAATTTCCTCTCATCAGACAGACATTCCCTGACTTCCTAACAAGTGGGAAGAGCATTTCCCACTATGATTTGCCCTTATCTTATTCCATTTCTCTTTATTGTACTTACTCTTGCTTCCAAAAATTTTACAAATACTGCACAATTCATTGTATTTATATATTAACATTGTGAACTGTCCACTCTCCAGACGGTGAGCACAGTGAGGTGGGAGCCAGAAAGATGTTTGTTTACTAATGCAGCCATTTACACACTTACATTCTATCTCACTAGGTGTTCTAATGGTGCCACTTAAAAACTGACACACAGCAATTGTGTATTTATAGGGTAGAGTGTGATAGTTCTACACATATTGAATTCAAAATCCTGATGCTAATGCTGACATCATTTCCATCTCCTCAAACATTTGTCCTTTTATGGTGCTATGAACCTTTGAACTCTTCTAGTTATTTTTAAATACACAAAGAACTTTATAAACTCTAGTTCCCAACTGTGTGAAATAGTAATTTTCGTGCAGAAAGCCTTCAGTAAATACTTGTTGAATGACTCTTGTGAATGTTTCATTAAAACTTGGGTTTGACAGGCTTACGTCAGTAGTTTGTAACTTACTTCTGGTGAAGTTTCAAAGGCACTTTAGACATATTTGTAGTAAATATGGCCTCTTAAGATGTCATCTTTGATAGATAGGTGACAATAAACATTCTGTTGCATTGCAAACAAACAGACTAGAATTGTTTCTTCGAGGTATCATTGTCCTGTATGCCTTTCTCTTCCCAATGGGGCATAGCACAAAGATACCGCTAGCTGATGCCTGGCTATTTCAAGCCTGCTGCTTGGTTGAGGCTTGACATCTTTTTTTTCTAGCTGGACTTTGAGCATATCCTAGGAAAGGGACCTATGTAGCATTGTATCTGTTAATGCTCAGCCATCAAGTTAATGTGTGGCACAGTTTATTGTGCTAACCCCATGTCACAAGCTTCATGTCATTTAAACTTCATAGGAAGCCTATGATGTTTTCAGTTTCAAAGACAAAGATGTTGGGAACTCAAGGAGATAAGTGATTTTCTTTAGGCTCCTGTATCAGAAACGGCACAGAACAAGACCTCCAACCCCATTTTCACTCCAAGTCTGACCCTTAGTCTCTGCATTCTCTAATCTTTGTGTCTTGAGGATTGAATGCTCTCTCATCATGGATTACATCTCACAATCTCTTCTTGCCAGGAGTTTATATTGAACTGCCTTACTTCAAGTCCCAATGAAAGTCTCAGTAAGTGGGGTAATGAAAGAATTGTCTGAGCTTAGTTTCCACAGTCTAACTTTACATTTAGATTACTCACAGAAATACTCAGAAAGCCTGCCCCCCCCCCAACAATATTTCCCACTAACTCAATCTTACCTGTTATTGCTTGGCAGTCTCTATGGTGCCTCCTGATCCATAACCAGGCAGAACACCTGAGGAGCAGCAGGAGGAGAGCATCACTGCTACTGTTTTCAGACAATGCAACAGTGTGGTATTTAGTTAGGTAGATGGCACGCTTTCTCTCCACAAAGAAACCTACGATCCCTGCTCTCACAGAAGCAGGGTCATGTAACACTGCAGTTGGAAGTTGCCCTGGAGATCCCACTTTTCAACCCCTCCATTCTGCAGATGCAGAAAAAAAAATGCAGAGGGAATGCCCACAGTTCCGAGCTAATGTTCAAACTAGAAGTGTAAGTCATTTATTTCATGCCTCTTCCACTTGATTAAAATGTTATAAAACCTGGTACAAATGCTATGAGAAAAGAAGGAGAAAGCTCTTAGAGGGAAAAATGCTGTCACTTCTCCAACTTCTTCCCAATTGTACGTGATTTAATTGTAACACAGAATGATGCGTTTCATGATAATAATGTTCTGGAGAGCAGCAGAGTTCTCAACTGGTCCCCAAAGTCATCAGATTGTTTACTGGAAGCTCTTGCTCTCTCTGTTTTATAAGAAATTCATGGGATTTAATATTCACTGTGACTGCATAATTTTATAAGCACTTCATTTCTCAGTCCCTGCTTCCTTGGGTGGTGCAAAGACCCCCCCCCCCTTTTCTCCATTGTCCCCTTCCTCTTGTGGCCATGCCAAAGCATTGGGAAGCTACATCCATGGAATGTAACTGGCTGAGAGTAATGGCCTTTGTGTGTTAGAGACTCTCAGGCTGAATATCTTTGGCTGTCTTTTAGGGACCTGGTTAGTCAGATTTTTTTCTTTATCTCTGTGAAACATACCTGAGAACAAATCAAGAGGAGAAGTTAAAAAACAAAAAACAAATCTTTCTCATAGTTTTGGAGATTCAGTCATGGTCACCTGTGGTCTTGTGGTGAGGCAGAACCTCCTGGTGGAAAGAGTGTGTGGCAGAGAGAAGCAGCCTATTTTATTACAGCTAGGATGCAAAGAGAGAAAAAGAGGGAGATTAGAACACGAGACCCTCTGCGGTGGTTTGAATTGAAAATGCCAATTGAATTGGCTTATATGTTTGGATGATTGGTCCCCAGTTGGCAGAGAGAGCTCTTTGGGAAGGATTAGAGGGTGTGGTCTTGTGGGAGGAGGTGTGTCACTGGGGATGGGATTTGAGGTTTCAGAAGATGCTCATCACGGCCAGTGCACTCTCTTTGCCTCCTAACTGTGAATCAGGATGTGGACTCTCCATTGTTCCTGCCATCATGGCTTCCTGTGGCCATTTGGAGTCTAGCCCACAGAAATGGTAAGCTCCATTAGCACTGTCTTTCATAAGTTGCCTTGGTCATGGTGTTTTGTCACAGCAATAGAAAAGTCCCTAAGACACCCTTCAAAAACACCCACCTCCTCTAGTAAAGCACAAGCACCTAAAATTTCCAGAATCTTCTAAAATAGCAAAAGCAGTTAAGGACCAGGCTTTCAAAAAAGATGTCAATGGGAACATTTCAAACTACACTAAGGTCTGTCAGCCTGGGACAAAGTGATAGGGTAACTCAGCCATGAAGGGGTTGGGAGATGACATCTAGTTAGAGTTGGTCTTGGTGCAATAGAGCCTGCAGGACTGGGACTGCCTGGGAATAAAGTCACAAGGAAACGCTTTTATCCTATTTCAACAAGCATTTCTTAGCTTCTATTTCATGTGTAGATATTAGTTCATCAATTAAACTGTCATCTCGTTAGTTATTTTTATTTTATGAGTTTAAGTACTATGCATTTGGAAGAGTGCCAAGCAAAAGTCCGATGTTGTTTTTATTTAGGGTTCATATCCACCATATTAGGATTTACTTCTGAGAATTCTACCAGCTAGACAGGTTAAATATTATGGTTAGTTGTCAATTCGAAAGGATCTAGATCACCCAGGGCACAGCTGTGAAGGATTATGTAGGTTAGGGTTAGCCTTTGAGAGTGTCTGTGGGGTTTTTATCTTGATTAACTCATTGAGGTAGGAAGATGTGCCTACTGTGTGTGGCACCGTTCCTAGGGTTTGGATTTAGGTTTGCATCCAGAGGAAATGAGGGAGAAGTGGAATCTTTTAAGAACATGCTTTGTTTGAAAATGCTGTGAGGATATCTACTATCTTGAAAGGTATTTGCTGTGGGATGTTCTGTATGTCAAATGTGTTGCTCTGATTGGTTAAAATAAATAAAGTGCTAATTGGCCAGTAGCCAGGCAGGAAGGATAGGGTAAGTGGGACAAGGAGGAGGAGAATAGTGGGAAGTGGAAGGCTGGGTAGAGAGACACTGCCAGCCGCCGCCATGACAAGGAAGATGTAAGGTACTGGTGAGCCACAAGCCACCATATAGACTAACAGAAATGGGTTAATTTAAGATAGAAGAAGTAGATAACAAGAAGCCTGCCACAGCCATACAGTTTGTAAACAATATAAGTTTCTGTGTGTTTACTTGGTTTGGTCTGAGCATCTATGGGCCTGATGGGTGAGAGATTTGTCCTGACTGTGGGCCAGGCAGGAAAACTCTAACTACAGGTATTTATTTATTTATTTTTTAAATAGGAAAAGTGAGCTGAGCTCACACATTCATTGCTTTCTTCTCTTGACCATGGGTGCAACTTGACTGACTAACTGCTCCAAGCTCCTGCAGTCTTACCTTCCCCACCACAGTTGACTGCACCTTGGATGGTGAGCCAGCCTAAGCCTTTTCTCCAGCAAACTGCTCTTGTCAGGGTATTTGAACACAGAAACAGGAAAGAAACCAACACACATTTGGTTTGGATTTTGTTGTTGAGGAATATTCTAGCACCTGCTTCTGGTCACATGGCTGATAAATGCTGAATCTGATATCAGATAAAATTCATGCCCTGGCATTCTTCACATGTAGGTACCAGCAGAGAGGAATTGCTCCATTTTGAGGACAACAGGGTGTTCACTAGATCACCTGTGACTGTTCCATTGCAGCTGCCTTTGGAGCAGGGGTCTGTTCCATCTCACTTATGTGATCAGTAAGAGTTTTTAGTGGAGACAGACTCAGTAATTTTCCAGAAGGAAACAGGTAAAGAAAAAACAAAAGGATTATACAATAAGAACCCAGGACAAGTAACTGGCTGATGCGTTTGAGTATCTTTTTAAAAACTCAGTAAAAATGAACACATCTGACTAAGCTCTACATTTCCTCTTCCTAAGGTATCACACACCTGCTCAGGAGAGTGAGCTCACAGCCTGCTGATGTGGCATGCTGACTGCCTGACAGTGAGAGCAGTTGGGTTCCTCTGATTTCCAATGCTTCAAAGTAGACCAAGCTCCAAAGCTAGAAGCTCTGTGCTTCAAAATTCCTGAATGCCCATGTCTTCTTCCTTCCACTCACTCCCTGCTTTGCGAAGCAGAACCAGTGATCAGGTGTCTGAGTAGACCCTTGTCACATTCAGCCTATAAACCCTCTTCCCATTCCCTGTCCACGTACCCATAAACATGCACACCTGTGACAAAAGTTATGTTCTTTTGTCACAACAACATGGGCTTACAGCAGCCATCAGAAGCACAGGAGGACAATCAATTTTCATTAAGAACTGACTAGGTTATTTTTGAAATAGTAACTACTTGGAATTAACATAGCTTTTCAATATTGCATGAGATTTGCATAAAAACTTCTTAGACAATGGTGGCTGCCTTTTTTTTTTTATTAGGCACAGTCTTTCTCACATTAAACATAGCTTTAGAACATCGGTGGTAATCAAACTGTGCAGTAAGGTTTAAAAGATTAACAGAAATCAGAAAAGTCTTTATGTAGACTTAAAGCCACATTAAAGGGACCATTTTTTACATGTGAAAGGAATCATACCTTTTAGAAGAAGAGATTAACACATTTTTCTTTAAAAAGTGCTAACTTTTCATTCTCTTTGAATGTAATTCTATTGATCTCTGTCTGCTACCTATCATTTCAAAGACTTGTCTCTTTAAATTTTTTTTTGGGGGGCAGCCCATTTTTTTTAAAAAGGAAGTTGATAGTTTCTGCTCTAGTAGAGAAATAACTTATTAATGTAATACCTCCCAGCTTGGGCTGAAGTCATATTTATGTTTCAAACCAATATTTTAAAAATATGATGTCTTTAAGTGGCCTCTTCCAGCTAAAAGCATTCATGATTATATAGGCAGGGGCTAACAGCCTATTTTGTGCCGCGATTTAAAAGAAGTTGGGGAAGAAAGAATTTATTCAAGTAAACCTCATTCCCTTGTAGTCCATTTAGCTATCTTCTAGGGCTTTTAAACACACTCTGCTATATAATTTCTGAGTCCTTACTATGTTTTAGGAACTGGCTTAGATGCTCTATACAACATCCATTTCTTTTCCATAATTGCTTTTAAGGTGATTATTATTGCCCCCCATTTTCAGAAGAGAATTGGAACTGGAAGAGACCAAATGCTGTACTCAAGCTTATAACAAATCTTGAGATCTAAACCAGGACCTTGACACCCGCTCTGCCTAGTTCTTTATTATTAGCCTGTCCATGAATCTGCTTTATTTTCATTACTTTCTTTTGTATGTTGCTATGTACTAACTGCTACTCTTCTTGACTCTGCAGTTTGCAGAAGGTTGAGGTGGAAGTCTAGTTTTCTCCGTATATCATCAGTCGTCTTGCCTTGGGATATAGAGCCACTACCAATGCAGCACACGTTACTTGTGAAGAAGGTGGTATTGGCTGCTAGTGGATCTCTATTGAGGCCCCTGGACTAGGTGGTAGGGTTCTAAGTACTAAGAATAGTTGTGGAAATGGCCGGTGTCTAAAAGCCTAGCCCACATACACTGGTTCTGTGCCTCTTTTGTGTTCTATCAGTTGGAACAGTCAACAGAATCCAAATTCAAAAGGAGAAGTCACAGCCTTCACCTCCTAATGTGGCCTGTCTGCAAAACTCTTGACACTTTATAAAGCTTCTTGTTCAGCAGTTTTTTTCTTAAGTTATAAAACTGCCTGATTTAAGAATGTTCTTTCTCTCATGACCTTGAAGATGATACCTGCTAATGGAAGTAGCTTTGATGGTTATTCTTGGTTGTCAACTTGACACAACTGAGGAAAGATCATTAATTGAAGCATTGTCTTCACTGATGGGCCTGTGGATAATTCTTTGGGGGCATCTTCTTGACTGTTAATTAATGTACGGGGGTCCAGCCCACTGTGGGTAGTGCATTTCTCAGGCCTCTGGGTCTGGTCTGAGTAAGAAAGGTAGCTGAATGTAAGCCAGGGACCAATGCCGGAAGGAGCTCGCTGTCATAGTTTCTACTACAGGTTCCTACCCAGATTTCTCTTGATGAAGGATGGTAACCTGAAAGGTGAAATAAGTTGCTTTTCTTGTCATGGTGTTTATGACAACAGCAGAAAAACAGGCTACATCAGAAAGTGGAGTGGGTTGTTTCTGTCATGAACCTGACCATATCTTGAGAATAGAAGCATTTAGAACATTGGGATGGAAAAGCCATGCTCAGAGCTTAGTGGGCTACTCTGTGGGAGCCTGGTAAATAACAATGTTGAGAGAAATGAAGACAATGGAGGCCTGGTTTGTTAAGTTTCATGGGGGGGAAGCAAAGTCTCCATAAGGGGTATTCACAGGATAATTTGGATTAAGACACTGAGGAAGTGAAACCTTCTGGCCAGTGGAGAAATAAATTGTAATTGGTAAGAGATCAGCATCACCAAGGTGAAAACTTTCTGGGAAGTATTCCCATTGGGTTAGCACATGGAGGCTGGGAGATACCAAAATTACATAATAAGTTACTAGCAGAACTTGGCCAAGTGTAAAGTTGCCCATCTGGTTTTAAAGGCATGAGAGAGACAAGATTGAGGGATCATAGAGTAGCTGAGGCCTGGCACCATGTGGCGGGGTACAGAGTCCCAGAAGAGAAGCCAGGAGCAGAGGTACAATCTCAGTTGCAGTGGAGACTCAGGATATTGGGGTGTCAGGGATGTCTACCAAGGACACCTCAGGTATGGAGCTAGCCTGGGCTTGTAAGACAAGCTGCATGTGTTTCAGGTGACAGAGAAGAAATGGCGCTACCCAAGCCTTTTGGTACCAGAAAATCACGGTTAAGTCCTAGATGTTGGCCACTGATAGACACTGTTGGACTTCAGTTTCACTTTGATCTGACTGCAATTATTCCCGGATTCTTCCCTCTTGTTTTTGATATTCCACAGATAAGAGGCTTGAGTTTTAAAAGACACCTTAGGCTTACAAAGTATTGAAATTTTCAAAGAACATGGGACCTTGAAGAAAAGGAATTGTTATGGTTTAACTGTAATGTGTTTGCGCATTAAGTTGACAAAGGGTGGACTTCTGATAGCTTTGGTTGTTAACACATCTGGGAAGACGGAACTTCAACAAAGAACTGCCTCCATGAAACCAGCCTGTAGGCTTTTTACGTGGGGCATGTTCTGGAAATATGGAGTCAGAATCTCAAGAACCAGCCACTGTGGGCAATGCAATAGTCCAGTGGGTCTAAGCCATATAATAATATAATAAAAGGTAGCTGGATGTGAGTGAATAAGCAAGACAAGAAACAATAGTCCCCAGTGGTTTCTGTCCCCTCCCGGTTCCTGCTCAAGTTCCTGCTACAACTTCTTTTGCTAACCTGTAAGCAAAAGCAAATTCTTCCTTTTTCAAGTTGCTTTTGGTCATGGTGTTTCTTATAGCAACAGAAAGAAAACCAGGAAAATATTTTCATGGGGGAAATGGGTCTGGATAATTTCCTTTCTGTTACATAATCCCAATATTATTGACATTACTTTTGTATAAAGCAATTTCCCACAGGTTGATTTGCTGGAAGCTTTGGGACCCAGTGTGGTGGTGCTGAGAGACTGGAGTCCCCTAAAGAGGTGGGAGCTAGCAGGAGGTAGATAAGTCACTAGGTCACTAGGGTGCCACCCTCAAAAGAAATTCATGCTGTTATCACTGGGTCCCAAGAGAATGAGTCATGGTAAAATGCACAAGCCTGGCCCGTGGATCACTCTGGTTCCTTATTTCACTGTGTGATTTCTCCCTCCTCCATAAACTTCTGCCATGAATAGACTGGCCCTGTGTGATGTAGACAGAAGATCCTCATCAGAGACAAACAAATGTGGGTGCCATGTTTCCTGATTCCCTGAACTAGGAGCTCCAAATCTCCAGTGCAGAATACTTTGTTGTCACAACAGAAGATGGTCTAAAGCAATAGATTATTCAGGTTTATGAATCAGGCAGGCAGGCTTAAAATTAACTGTGGATTTTCATGTCTTTTTGGCGTTCCTAGAAGACTTTTCTTACAAGAGAATTTTTACATCATTTAAAGCTTTATCTTCTTATTATACAGTGACCTCAATAGCATCTGGGTCTTATTTTAGTTAGCATTTTCTAGAGTGCCATCCACTGAGTAGGAGCTTTTGCTGAAGCCACTCTGCTTAGCAACAGCCTGGCATGCAGGTTCTACTCGAGACAAGTGCATTTTCAGCATATTTAACAGTTTCGACACATCTTTCTCCCTTTGGGAAGCTGTGATTCTATCAGTTCTGTCATCTGAGCAAGAACTTCTTACCAGTTATTTTTTCCCCCCACCAGTATAACCCCCTCTCTGTATGCCTGTTTCCTCTGCTTTGGCCAAAGGAAGTAGAATGAACACTTTCTCTCTTTTTCCTGTTTTATTGCCTTCTCCCTGCCCCCCCAACAGTGTTTACATTAAAAAATATACTGTACAGTATAATGAATGATAAATGCTAGTCTTCATTCCACGGCAGGCATTACTAATCAACCATTGCTTTCTTTTTCAATCAGCTTTAATATGGCCCCAGATTCTTCTCTGATGATTCAGAAATGAGGCATACTTCACTTCTGGGGTATGTACAACTCCTATTCTTCAGAGATGGCTATTAATTAGGCCCTTCTCACCTCTCACAATTACTTATTTTTACTGAATAATTCCTCCCTGGAAGCAATATTCTTCCCCAGGAAGCAACTCCTGCATCCACCCTGACACATCTGGAAGCAAACCTCCTATGTAAAATGGAGGCTGTTCCCAGCATATTGGCCCAATCATAAAATTATCCAGGAAGTTCTTAGCATTGTTTCTTCCCAGCTCTCTGTGACTCACAGGTCACATTGCTAAGGAACAGTTATGACCTCGTGTAGCATAAATCATAATTTGTCTTAGTAAAAGCCCAGAGCCAGATACTGGGTTAAATGCTGAAAGATGAGAGACACAAAGGAACAAGGCCCCTCTCAGCTCACCATCGCCTCAGCGGAAAAGGACTGAGCTCCTGTCTCCTCCAGCCTTGTATTTCCTTTCCTCTGCCCACCCATATCACTTCCTCTCTCAACTGCCCTAGTGCTGGGATTAAAGGCATGTGTGCTTCCCAAGTACTGGGAGCGAAGGCATGAGATCGCAAGTGCTGGGATTAAAGGTGTGAGCCAATACTGCCTGGCCTCTCTGACTGACTAGTGGCTGGCTTTGCCCTCTGATCTTCTGGCAAGCTTTATTAGATAGAGCATACACAAAATATCACCACAACCTTGCATGTGGGTGCAGATCCTGGCAGCCCTCCCTTGTTTCTGCAGTATGGGGTCTTACTGCTTTTGTTCCTTTCTGTCCATCTTCACTTTATCATGGGAGTCAAGCCCAGTATTTCCCACCACCTTCATGCTTTCTATGTGCCCAAGACCATTTTATTCAATAACAACAATAGTAAAGGCATCATTCAGGTAATTCTCATTCCCATGCAATCCTTATAATTAGTTTCTAGGACTTTTGACATATTATAACTTGCAGTTTTTGAGTCTTGGCTATCTTAGTAAAGTCTGTGATTCTGCTTCTTACACTTAGGAAAATTTAAACATTTTTTGCCATATTCCTTGATCACTTGTTGGTTGCTTTAGATTCTATTGGTATTTCTAGAACTGACATTGTCTTGAACAACTCCCCTTTCATGATCTGGATTTGTTCTCCTAACCTGCAGCCAGACCTGTGGTGGTATTGTGTTCCCTAAAATATTGTTGACCCTAATAAACTTATCTGGGGTCAGAGAATGGAACAGCCACTTGACACAGAGGCTAGAAAATGGTGGCACTCACACATTTAATCCTAGCATTCCAGAGGCAGAAATCCCTCTGGATCTCTGTGAGTTCAAGGCCACATTGGAAACAGCCAGGCATGGTGACAGACGTCTTTAATCCCAAGAAGTGAGCTTTTAATCCCAGAGAGTGATGGCAGAAAGTAGAAAGATATATAAGGTGTGAAGATCAGAAACTAGCAGCATTTGGCTGCTTAAGCATTTGGCTGGTTAAGCATTCAGGCTTTTGAGCAACAGTTTAGCTGAGACCCATTCAGATGAGGACTCAGAAGCATCCAGTCTGAGGAAACAGGATCAGCTGAGGAACTGTCAAGGTGAGGAAGGTGTGGCTTGTTCTGCTTCTCCGATCGTCCAACATTCATCTCAATATCTGCCTCAGGTTTGATTTTATTAATAAGACTCTTTAAGATTCCTGCTACTCAGACCACTTGCCCACTGCAGTTTAGAGGAGACTGTCAATTCTTAGATTCAGTTAACCTGAGTCTTTCCTTTTGACTAAATGTGAGTGGCTCATGCTTAATGAAGACATGAGACACCAATCATTTCAGTCAGCCTCTTCATATGAGCATGGCTTTTACAAATGCAGTGTTTGTGTTTTTGGACAGTTGTGCTTCCCGTGTCTCAGACATATGGGTCTAAAAAATGAAGGCAGCAATGCCTATCTCCTGTTTCTTTTGTGACTGTCCATGCCAACTGTGTCTATGCAGAGACACAATGGGAATCTAGAAAACATTGTAGCTGATACTTAGAATAACATTAGAAAGAAAAAGATTTGGTGTCAAGAATCTCTCAAAGATACTGCTGTAGTGACAGCATTGTGAAGGATACTCTTTCTGTTTTAAGATGGTTTCACTTCTGCAATCCCTATAGGAGTGAGACACCTGCCAGCCCTGCTTTACTCTGAATAGAGTGCCTGTTACAGTCTTTGAAACAGTTTTGATTTAAAATGAGGTTTCAAGGAAGTATTTAATTAGAAGGGTATTGTTATCATTCTGAGCTGCAGTTCCTGGCCTTTTTATTAAGTTTCTATCACATAACATCTTTGCCCAATTATGCATCAGCCAACACATTTTAATTTGAGGAATTACTCTTTCGGTTCAACATATTATTGTTAGGAAAGGTAAAGTGATACAAGGTGTCTCCATGCCAGTATCACCCTGATTTCTTCTAGACATATTTTACAATGTAGCACTTCCATGACTTTTGAGCAAACCCACATCCTTTCTCTCTGCTTAAGTTGTCACATGACAACACAGAAAAATTTAAAAGAAATCTTTAGTGGAAAGCAACCTGAAGCTGGATTGCTTATTCTTCCTGGTCTATGCTTGATAACAGGTAGTCTTTGATGTCCAAATGCCTGCATAACTGCTCTGCTGGGATGCCTTGGATTTGAGTTCATGTAATATTCAGACACAAAAGCGATTACTTGTGAAGATTTTCTTGTTGAGTCAGTAAAATAGGTATTGTCATGTGAATTCTTGCTAGGAATTTTCCAATAAAGTGCCTTTTCCAGCATTTCAACAAATACTAATGTCCTCAGCCTGATTTTTTAAAAAAATGAACCCTTAGGCTTACTTTATTAAATTCAATTAATTCATGTTATTCTGTAGAACTTCTCACATTTGCCATTTAAAAAGATGTTTGTGAGGTTTTTAACATGTTATTTTTCAGTTATTTAAAGAGATGGAATGACTATTCCCAAGGCCATGCCGAGCTCCCATCTTATAGACACATTCTGATATTTGTTTGTGGCTCTTGCTATAATTATCTCATATTCTTGATGTATCATCATCGTCTTTATATTTGTTTTTCACTGCTGGGGTGTGAATTCTAGGACTTGTGTTGTAAGGCAAGCACTGAGCCACTGAGCTATGCTCCAGCTTTCTGTTGCCCATCTTACCACAGTGTTTGTACTGTTTAAAACTCTAACTCTAATGTGAATCATAACATGTCTTGGGTAATGGCATATGAAAGTTCAAAAGGAAACAAATATCCACTCTGAGTGGTGGAGGTGGTTCTCTGTCCTGATGGAAGGTCTCCGAGTCTCCTCAACTCTCTGTATCTCAATTCCCTTCTCTACAACTGCAAACCCAGAGAAGATGAAAGCAGGCATCTTAGCACACCAGCACCTGTTGGAAGCTGACCTGTGCCCCGAGAGCATACATGACCTTCTTCTTCAAACTCATGTTTTATGGAGTAGGCCACATGTTAACACCCATGAACAGTGAGCCTTGTCTGAGTTCCCAATCACAGAAGTATGAAATGGTAAGTCATTGTTTTAAGGTTTTATGTCTTGGAGTGGGTTGATTAATAGCAACAGATAGCTGAAACAGAGACTCCAAACCTGCAGACATCTTTTAAAATAGAAAGTGAGAAGGCCAATACCATGGTATAAAAAGAATACTGAAAGATTGGTTAGCTGGTATATTAAACCATGAAGGTGAGATCCGTTTGTAGCTATGGTCCAAGTCATGCTTTTAAGTGTTATCACAAGGTATCAGCTCGGTTCCTATTCAAAGAGCTAGAATCTCTTTGCTGAGTAACAAAGGGTGTTTCTTTCTGTTTCCTGTGGTGATCTCATCATTACTTTGCCTCATATTTGATTTTCATGTAGAATGGTTTCTGTACCCTAGCTCTATCCATTCCCATGGGAAGACCTCCCAGCTCCTCACTCTGACCCACGCCCCCCCAAAAAAACTGGCTTATGCAACTCTCCATGGTGCTTCTTGGATGTTCCTTTGCTTGTATCTTTAGTACCCCACTCATCATGTACATTATGGTATTTAGATAAACTCCACGAGAGCAGAGACCTGGTCTGTATGATAACAGCTGTGTGTTAAGCACTGGAAAGGCATCCACATAGAATAGAATGTTCAGGAACTTTCCTTGGTTGAAGGAATGCATGTGTCTGCTTTCTCCTGGGCTCTACATTGTTTTTTTTTTTGGTGTTTTTGGATCCATTACCCCTTCTTTCCATCCTCTCCATTGTAGAGTATGGGCTGGAAGCATAGAAAATCTTAGACTTGCCTGTTGCAGGTATCCATATGCAACTCCAGTCTGTGGTGTTATATTGAGTTCCTTAATACAATTTGCCCAAAGATCAGAGAGACAAAGGAATAAGCCACTGCCATGCCAAGTCTCACATTGCCAACTCCATGAATCCTCTGACTTAAATCCTCTGAGTCCTCACCCAAAAGGCTCCAGCCTAAAGAGCCTTCCATTCCTATTTCCATATACCTTATATACCTTTGTCTGGCTTGCCATATTACTTCATTTTTAGGGCTGAGATTAAAGGTGTGTGCCACCACTGTCTGGCTCTGTTTCTCTCCTAGTCTGAAGCAACCTCATGTAATCCAGGGTGGCCTTGAACTCACAGAGATCCAGATGGATCTCTGCCTCCCAAGTGCTAGGATTAAAGGTGTGTGCCACCACTACCTGAACTCTGTGCTTAATCTAGTGGCTTGTTCTGTTCTCTGATCTTCAGGCAAATTTTATTAGGGTGCACAATCTATCACCACACCAGCCCATCAAAACTGGGCGTGAGAATGAAACTCTTGCAGATGACCAGTGCGGAAATGTAAATGGAAATGCACAGTGAAGAATCCGGAACTTCTTTTTCTCCATCCATAAGTCCCTCCACACATGGAGAACAACGCACTGATAGTGTGGCCCTGGACCAGTGTGTTATCTTCCCTGGAGACGCATGGCACGTGATGCGAAGACAATGGAGAAGTTCTTCTGCTGCCGCTGCTTATGGCGTTTGGCATCTGATTTTTAGCAGACATGTCGGTTTGCAGTGACTGCCAGCTACTTGTTGTCCACGGGGCACTTCTACAGCGTTCTGTCCTCTAGGTGGTAGCTTTTTGCAATGGAACTTAAATGCCTCATGGTAGCTTATTTATTTATTTATTTATTTATTTATTTATTTATTTATTGTTCTGTAAACTTTGCAAAGATTTTTGGAAGCACCCAATTCTATGAAAGCTCTGGAGTGGAAAGGTTTCTTTTTCTAGGCTGAGCTCTAACTAATGGCAGATACAGACCTCATTCCTATCAAAGTTACACCTATACAGTACCTGGAGATCACTGGAAAATGACATAATGAAAAAACAGCACATGTTTATTGATCCCTACGTGGCCAGCGCTTGTGTGTGCTTTTGTGTATTTGATTATTTACCCTCCTCTCTAACCCCATGCAGCTACAGCTGTTATCCTCCTATCCTCCTTCACGGAATTAGAAAACTGAGAACAAAGGAGTTAAAGAAGTTGCTCAGAAACTGGGGGTGAGGGAGGGCCGATGGAGGGTGGGGATGGGGGATGAGAGCATAAGGGAATGGGATGGTCAAGCTGGAACAGGGACAGAGTGGGAGAGCAAAGAAAGAGATACCAGGATAGAGGAAGACATCTTGGGGATAGAGAGAAACGGTGCTAGGGAAGTTCCCAGGAATTCACAAGGATGACCCCACCTTAGATTACTAGCAATAGTGATGGGGTGCTTGAACTGGCCTACTCTGGTAATCAGATTGGTAAATACCCTATAACCATCATCATGGAACCTTCATCCAGTAACTGGTGGAAGCAGATGCAGAGATCCACAGCCAAGCACCAGGCTGAGCTCCAGGAGTCCAGTGGAAGAGAGGGAAGGGGGATTCTATGAGCAAAGGGCATTAAGATCATGATGGGGAAATGTACAGAGACAATCAAACCAAACTAGTGGGAACTCATGAACTGTGGACCAATAGCTGTGGATCCTCCATGGTACTGGACTAGGCCCTCTGCTTAAGTTAGACAGTTGTGTAGCTTGGTCTGCTCAAGGGCCCCCAGCAGTGGGATCAGGATCTGTCTCTGATGTATGAGCTAGCTTTTTGGAGCTCAGTGCCTATGGTGGGACACCTTGCACAGCCTTGGTGCAGGGGGAGGGACTTGGGCCTGCCTCTACTGAATATACCAGGCTCTGCTGACTCCCCATGGAAGGCCTTGCCTTGGAGGAGGTGGGAATGGGTTGGGGATGAGGGGGGCATTAATTGGGGGAAGAGGATAGGGGGCCAGAGGAGAGGAGGATCTGTGGTTGGTATGTAAAATGAATAGAAAATGTCTTAATAAAAAAATACAACCATTCTTTAAATATTCAAAAAAAGGAGTTGCTCAGAAATAGTTTATTAAGTAGAAAATTAGAAATTCAAACCCAGAAAGCTTGGCTTATAAGCCTACTAAATCTATTGGTAATTAATACTCCCCCTTTCCCCAATAATGTCTGCTTAAGGACCAAGGAGACCCAACCAGCAGACTTTTAGCATCTGTGTATTATGAATGCCCCATGTATGCTTATCATGAAGTAGCACAGTTGGCATATTCTCATTTAATATTCTTTATTTTTAAAGGTATTCTTGGTGTATCGAGATGTCTGTATGTATGCTTTTTGCTACAGTTTTTTTCTTGGTAATGCACAAAGACAGAAAAAAAGGGAGCCATGAGATAGGATGATAAAAGGTAAGAATAAAAGTAGTGAAGAATTCTTGCAGGTCTCATCTGAATCTTGGTCCAGATCTTTCTTTGTTTGAGGTAGAAATGCAAACTTATTAAAATGGCCAGTGGTTGTGGACAATGTGCGTACATGAGGCAGGATGTCATCTTTTCTGTGACTTCATCAAAATGGAGAACAAGATTTCCAACTGAGAGTCTCAAGCCATGAAGAAGATTCTGGGAAGCTATAAAGTCACACTGACTGAAGAAAAGTAAATGGGAATGGTCTGAATATGTGACTGTGGTGGTAGTTGCTCCAACCATGACCTGGGGCTATATAGCCCAAAGGTGGTGGTGCTTCTTGCAATTGTATGTGACATCTTAAAAAGAAAGGGTCACAAGGTCCCTTCTCTCTTTTTCCTGCTTCCTGGTATGACTGAACTGCCAGGTGGATTTGCTCCCCTTCAGATTAGAGGATGACTTCAGCTGTCTACTCGGTTCTGTATTCATGAGTGTATTTCCTCAGTTTAATCCTAGTAAATTCCCTATACTCCTCCAGCAGACTCCCGTGGATTTCTTGCATTGTTTGGCCATCAAAGCGAGGTATGAGTACACAATACTCAAAGATGACCACTTTAAAAATCTAAGTCAAAGTGTACAGTAATGAATGTTGATGATTTTTTTTATTTATTCCAAATTTCTGTTCACATGTGAAGTGAGGTGTACTAGCACAGCAGCCCTGGACACACAATGCTATAACTTACTCTGTCCTCATTGGGTGGCTTTATTTGGGAGGGAAATGTAAGCCCAGGAGCCCAGAAACTTCTTTTCATATTTCCAGGAAAGCTGTAATTCCTGTTCTCATCCATATTTTAGATTTGAAAAGGGTCAACTCTGTGTAGCTGTGAATTTGATTTTGGGAAACCCAATATGCATAGTTTAAACCACATTCTCCAATAAAGCACACAATCCCCAAACCTTAGTGAACAATAGACTGTTCCTAGTTTGAGTGATTCCATATCCCAAAATGACCACAAGTCAGTACTAAAAGTTTATTTAACATGAAGCTACTTATTGTCTTTATCTACTTAGAGTAATGATTCTCATCCTCACTAATGCTGAGACCTTTAACATAGTTCCTCATGTTGTGGTAATCCCAACCATAAAATTATCTCCTTGCTACTTCATAACTGTAACTTTGTTATTGTTTTGAATCATAATGTAAACATCTGATATTCAGGATATCTGATATGTGACCCCCAAAGGGGTTGTGACCCACAGGTTGAGAACCACTGACTTAATAGCCACATGTGTATATAATTAGATTCATTAAATGATAGTCATGTTGTATCATTTAATTTATTAAAATGAATAAAATCTAGATTCTTAGTCACACTGTTTTGTACTCAACCATCACCCATGACTAATGTTACTAGAGCAAAGAGACATTTCTGGCATTTAGGAAAGCTCTGTACAACATTTACTAAAGTGAAGGCGTGTATTCCTATAGACACATATATGGCATTGCTGTCCAGATCCAACAAATTTAATAAAAATGCTCATTTCCTCTCCCAAAGACAGAAGAGATTACCAACTCACATTTAATCCAGGAGATCATGGGTTAAAGGGCTGTGGGCTTGCATCATCCTTTGCCAATAACAAAGGCAACATCTTCTCTTTTGTCTGAATGAAGATTTTACTTACTTTACTCTAAATTGGTTCAGAATGGATGCATGGGATATGAAAGGTCTTCCCTTCTAATAAGTGGGGAGACCCAAGCAGGATCCTCTCCTTTCCAGTTTTGTACATGTTTTGAAAGCATGTTTCCAAAGAAGTATAAAAGCTGTTCTGGCAGAGAGACAGCAGTTACATGATTAGAAAACTTCCAGGGATTTAGAAAGATGGCATAGATAAATGGGAGTGAGACTAAGTGAAGTCCATCCATTTAAGTGACATGATTGCCTCCCCTGATAAGTATCCAGCATTGTCCATATAGTAAAGACAGGTCAGATGTGGATAGACTTTTGAAGAAGTACAAGTAAGTCCATTACAGTTCAATATGCTTTGAGATTCTCTTCTGTGTCCCATGACTATCTCTCAGTGTGAACAAGCGGGCTGGAGCAGTTGTGTTCCCTTTTAGTTGTTCATATTCTTGGAGCTAGAAGATTCTGGGCAGCACTTACCCATCATATTTGGCCATGTAGTTATGAGGCATTAACAGGGATCTGGATGCTGCCTAGACTTGCAAAGAGCAGCAGAATAGGTAGTTTGAGTTTTCTATGGGATCTGACTGTTTCACTCTGTTGTATGGATCCAGAAAAGTACTTCATAGCACAAAACCTGAGTTGTCTCACCTGTAGAATAGGAAGAATCCCTTTGCTTACCACTCTCAGAAGCGTTGGAGGATGAACTCAAAATTGCATGAGCTAATGCATGGGAAACTAATTACTCATTCTGAAGACACATATTGCCATCATGGTGACTGGGGAAATTCCAGTTCCACACAAGCTTTGTAAAGCAGTACCTACCCAAAACAACCACCCCAGCAAGACTCTTGCTGGGTTTCTCAAAACAAAACAAAACAGGAGGAAACAGACTACTATGGCTTCAGCACAAAACAGCTTTTTTATTCTGGGCTTCTGCTTGTAAAGGAAATAATGAGATAATGTCCCTTGTCTTAATTTGACAGGGAAAGGGCTCTTCATCTCTAGCATTGTCCAAGAGTCTGATATTGGATGGTACAAAAACACAAGCATTTGCTTTCTAAATTGAATCCATAAAGCTGCCATGGTAAAGTGCTGCCTCGGATGGAGCATTTCCCAGCATTTTAAGGCTTCAGGTTGAGAGCATTAAAAATGCCCATCCCTGCCTATTTTCAATATGCCCTTGGCTCTTCGGTCTGGATAAAATTCAAAGTCCTGCTTCTCAAGCAATCTTCATGTTTCTGGTCCTTTAACATCAGCCTAGAAGCCATCCAGCAAAATCAGTGACCAGGAGGCACGGCTGGTATCTCCCTTGTGTTTGCTTTTAAAGCTGGGCTTTAGCGTGTGTTAAAGTTTTTAGTGCAACTAAGTTGAGGGTTTGGAGAATAATATGCACTCACGGGTGTAACAAAAATGAGATTAATCTTGCTTCAATTTCCACAGTAAGCTGACGTCAGTTCATTATCATGCATTTGTAGAAAATGCGTATTTAAAGCAAGAAACAAATTGCCCACTGATAGCACTCACACAACACTCAGGGTGGTATTTTAGAAGCAGTTTGCTCAAAGGACAAGGCAATGCTCTAGTGGGTTTCACTTCACAGCAGGGCAAACAATCCACGTGGCATTTGAGACAGTCTTGGGTAATTGAAAATTTCAAGACTAGACACTGTCTAATACAATTCTTTCAGACATTATTGCTGGGACTTGCAGATGTCCCAAACCCTAACTTTAATGAAGCTCCCCATTTATGATTATTTGATCCAGATTTCATGTCGAATTCCTGGATGGTACACTTGATATAGAATGACTTTTAATGTCGCCAGTTCTCTCTCAAAGCCCCCTTTATTAGGTTCTGTGAAAGCGAGCTGTAAATTCAGGGGAGGGCAGTCAGGCCCTCTTCCCTCTAAGCATAGAACTCTCCTGTTAATGACGGTGTGTTATTTATCTGATTCTTTCCTCATTCCATTGTAACCACAAAAGCATGACCAGAAATTTACAATAATGCACCCCTCCCCTCTAGAAGTGGTTGTTTCCAGAAAGTTACTTCTTCTGTCTTCTTAGAGTGTATTTACAGGCAACCAGCGCCTTGAATGTTCAACTGGGCAAACTCTTCAGTGTAAACTTTATTTATTTATTTTTTAAATTGGGCCCAAGGCTTGTTAGAGTACACCAGCCTTATATAAACTTAAAAGAACCTCTTCTTAACGCCACTCCCATTTGCCCCCTAAAGTTGTACCCAATTTCTTAAACGCATCTTCTCTTTTCCCACCACCCACTGGGAAGGAAAATTAACCTTAAGAACTGAAGACTCCTGCTGTCATGGTAACTGCAAAAGCCCGCAAACCAACAAGTTTCCGTGGAGCACCTAGCAGGTGCGTGACCCGAGCAGGAACTCCACCCTGGAGACGCAGCAGAGTTGAGCTCATCTGAGCGGTGGTCCAGGACTAATTCTATGCTGGGGTGAGTGCCACTATGTCCTGGGACCTCCAAGAGTTTGTGTCCTCTCAACTTTCATCCCTGCAAAACCTGTATTCCAAGGAACATGGTTGCCGCCTGGGTGAGAACACAGGGCAGCAGGTAGCCCCTATTCGGCTACCGTTTGTGATTATCAGGCAAAGGAAACGGATAGAAGAAAGGCAAAGGGTTTGGGTGGAAGAAGCAGAACGGATCCTCTAGAAAGCGCCTACTAACAATGCCTCGGCTATCTCCTCATTTGACTCGGGGAAGACAAGAGTGTCCTAGAAGTCAGCAGGGAAGCGGATGAGTTAAAGAAAAATAAGTGATTGGAATGAAATTCCCACGCGCTCTGGGGCTGCAGCGGGAGGCAGGGAGCGTAGAAGGGCACCCGGCTGCGAGGCCCCCCCGCACACTTTCGTCCCCTCACCGATCCAAGGATCGACCCACGGACAAACAGGGTCAAGGGACTTACCTTCAGGGTTGGCGCTGATGAAGACCCTGACGCTGCGGCCAGCGGGTACGAGGTGAGAAGGCAGGGCGGTGAGGTTCCCGGAGAACGCCGCCCGCCGGAGCGCGGAGTCCCGGGGACAGGGCAGCTTGGTGCCCGCGCCGGCCGGCCACATCGCCCTGTGGGAGGATCAGCTGCCACCACCACCTCTGATCCTCCGCTCCCTGAACCTCCGCGGCCCCGCGAGGGCGAGGTCGGCCCGCGCCGCAGCTCAGAACCGCTCGGAGCCCCGGGCGCAGCCCGCAAGCTCCGTTGCGCTCAGCAGCCGCCCGCGGGCGGTGGCCATAGGGACCCTGGGCTCCTCGGGTTGCCGTCGCCTCCTGCACCTCTGAGGACTGCCTTGGCTCCTGCCCAGGGCTCGGCGCCGCAGCGCGAGAGGTCAGCGTAGAGGATGCTAGGCGGGCGGCGCCTGGTTGCGCTGGGAAGAGCCCATTCGGCTCTTGGAGCTCGTAGCCGTGTCCCCGCCCGCGCCCTCCGCGGGGACCCGGCGGGCGGGCGACCCGAGCAGGTCAAAGTTTAGGAGAAGGCTGCGGGAGTCGATCCGGGCTCGCCTCTCCCGTAGCGCAGAATTAACGCGGCTCACGGGGCGGCTGCGGTGTGGATGCGCGGGCTGGGGGGCAGCTCGGGGACCTCCCGGCTTCTTCCGAGGACACGCTCCAGAACTCCCGGCTGCTCCCTCAGTGAAGGACAGGAGATCGATCTGCCCGAGATTCCTGCTATCCCTCCCCGCTCCAACTCTCCTAAAGGTCAAACAAGCCCTGAGCGTTTGCGGGAATCCAGTCGCGCGGGCGTCTGCACGCCTTTGCCAAGTCCCCAAAGTTCAGCGCGCCTCGATACCCCACGAGGGGCTGGAGCATCAGAGCTCCGGGCATTGAGGAAGGAGGGTCACAGTCGCCCTGCCTCTTGTGGCGTGGGAGGCCCTGTCTCGCCTCTGCGCTCTCTCCCCACGCTCGTGCGAACCAGGGGATTTTTATAGCTAAGCCACGACGCTCACGTGGTCCTCCCCGCGTGGTGGCGGACCCTTTCTGGGAGCAGATCTCTGCGGGCAGTTCTCTCTAAATCTCTAAAGGACCCCGGGGAGCCTTCCTGCTCCCACTGAGATGCCTTCCCTGGCTGTTCGCCCTCCTGTGGGCTCAGGAGCCAGACGGCTTGCAGGACGTGGGGAGCCCAGCTCAGAGAGTGTGAGCTTTGGCCCCCACTGGAGGCTACAAGAGGGAGACTGCCAGCCAAGTGCGGGGGGTGGGGGGAAGCACAGTTTGGGGTCCCTTTATATTTAAGTTGCTTAACCAAGTCAGTGGAGGAGCCTGGGTCGGCTTCACTTGAGGCGAACCCAGCCAGCCCGACTGTGCATCCAGGGGCAAGGGTGGGAGCTGAACTTTGCACGGTTCCAAGTGGTATGGGATGCAGATAAGTCAGCGCAGTTGTAAAATTGCTGTCACCTTTGTGTGTGTGTGTGTGTGTGTGTGTGTGTGTGTGTGTGTGTGTGTGTGTGTGTGTCGGGGGGGGGGTAGGGTGGGAATGCAGGAGAGAAGGGAGTATTTGGAGCCTGGGTTGGAACCTGGGCTTCAAATCTCTCATTCTGGTTTGGGGCAGGAGCACCAGTCTTTGAGAGAGGAAACCCCCACTCCCTGGAGACTGAGGAGAGGATGGATGGGTGGGTGCAGAGCTTAGCTGGGCGTGGTGGCTCAAGTTTGTAATTACCAGCTCTTAGAAACTGAGGCAGTAAGATTGTTGCCACTGCCAGGGCAGGCCAGCCTGAACTACAGTGTGAAGTCCTGTGACGTTTCCTCCGTGACAGGTTTAGTTTCCCACCTGAAGACTCCTATACTAGGCATCCTCTGGCATCCCCAGCGCCTGCCTGCACTTCCTCTGGGTCCTGCTGGTGGCAGTGAAGTGCTGTTTATAGGCTTAGAGTGCCTCACACCCAACACATATTCTGGGGTAACCTCTTTGGAGGAAATGGGTCTGTAGGTTTTTAAGGCTCCAGCTACTCCTGAGAGCCTAGAACAGACATCTCTGGCTACTGTGTGATCATTTTAAGGAACCCACAAAGAAGCCCTGAATATAACCCAGCCATCTATTCAATTAATTCACTGTAGCGAATGATCTCTACAGAATCACGGTTTCCAAGTGGGAAGATGCTCGGTCAGGAACCACATCCAGAGATTCTCACCCTCCATGTCCCTTGGTTATGTACTGAGAATTTTGGAACAGGTAACGAACAGTGTTGGCCTCTGTTCCAGCCCTTTGTGGAGACATATCTACCACAGACAGGAAAGGAGCCAGGACCACATTAAGCCTCATCTCCTAGCTGTTATAAAACATGGATAAGAAGTTTACAGATTGTCACCTACCAGACGCCCCCCCCCCCTCGCCCCCTTATTTACGTCTCTGTTCTTAGAATCAAGATCAGTGTTTGCGTCTTCTGACCTTTGTTTCAGAGTTTCAGATCTGGCTTCGGTGTTGAATTTTCTTTGAATGACTTTGGGATTTTTGGCAGCCTTTGTAACCTAATTAACTTGTAGACAGACTGAAGTTCAGCATCTGCCCGAGTCACTGCAGACTTTGTCACTGTTGGCGGTGCGGTCTCTACATCACCACCTTGGCTGGGGTTAGAACAGAACATCTTTTGAGGAGTGGGCAGGCCTCTGCTTAAATGTACAGAATCACCTACCCTTCCCCCATCCCCACCCTTTCCTATGGTCTCCCAATCTATCTCTTTTTTAGCAGTCTGAAAACAAAGACTAATTTCTCAGCGTGCAGATGGCACAAAAGAGAGAGAGGCTAGCCACCGTGGTGAGATTTTAGTGTTAATTCCTATAATTTCCCAGCTCGAGGAATTATATTACTGATTGATCATTGCATAGATAAAGTCCAGGCTACTTAATTTTTTATCTCTGTTTAAAATGTCTTAACATTTTGTCTTCTTCAGTAAATATTAGAAGTGCTATCCCATTTTTGCACACGAGAGAAAGGCTGAAAAAACAAAAATTACTAATACAAAGTCATATAATTAATCTACAGTAGAGCCAGAATCCCGGTATTAATGTTCTTTTCAAAGACTGTTGCAACATAGTAAATCTTGTTTTCTACCTGCCCAAGTCTGAAGCTGGCTGAAATTTTTAACGACCTGGACAGTGGCTGCCCAGACCTCATGGACAGATGTGGAAGGCAGGCTGTCCCTTCTGTTTTCAAGATGATCACACAGGTCTACACTCTTCTGACTTCTTACTTCCTGGCGACACAGGGAAATCAATACCATTCCAGAAGCAGACAGGAGAATTGAAAGGATCTAGAAATGGGAAGAAAAAGAAGTCATGATACGTGGGTCCAAGACCACGCTGACGAGGCAGGTTCCTTTTCTGCTCTCACTCACTCCAGCCCTTTATAATCCTGACCTGTGAGAAGGTCAGATCACAGTTAGGTCCCATCCATCCACTGGGCTGGAAAGAGTCATTTGCTCATTGACTCTATCCTCCTTGACACAAAAGTTAATGACCCTGAAATAAATCGTCATTCCATTAAACGAATATCTGGTGCTATACTGAGCACCGCCTGTATGATGCACACTGCTGTAAACTTTAATTAGTATCTCATTTAATTATACTGTGTTAAGGGTCTTCACCTAGCGTGTCCTGTCTTCAGTTTGGCAGCCTGTGTTAGACATTATTGTCCCCTGTACATCATCTTTAAAGTTGTTATTTATTTACTTTTATTTTTATACATTTAAAAATAAAATAAAACTACATAGCTTCTTCCCCTTCCATTTCCCTCTTTCAGCTTCTCTCAAGTGCCCTGCTCCAACTTCTTCCATGCTTGCCTTCTCAAATTGATAGCTTTTTTTCTCATCATTGTTACATATATATGTATGTACAAGCGTGCATAAATATTTGAATACAGCCCATTGAGTCCATTTTTCTTGACTGTGTATATGGGTGTATACTAAAAGGGCTGACCATTTTGTATTGGCCTTATCCCTAGGAGAGACTATTTTCCTCTCAGCAGTCATTAGTTGCCAGTAATTCTTTGTCTAGGTGGGACCCCATGACATTTCCCTCTTTCTTGTCCTGTTACCATGTCTATTTGTGTTGTCATTGTTTCTGGTCTCATTTATGTATCCATTTCGAGAAGATTTCTGGTATTCTGGCTCTAACAACCTTTCCACCCCTCTTCCATGACATTCCCTGAGCCATAAATGCAAGAGCTGTGATGCAGATGTGTTCACTGGGGCTGGGCTCCCCACAATGTTATCACTGCATTGCGTCTACTGGTGGATTTTTGTTATGGCTGCCATTTGCTGAAGAGACAAGCTTCTTTGATCAGGGAGGTAGCTACAATTATCTTTGGGGATAAGGATAAGACTCAGAATGTAGAAATTATGCTGTTCTGTCAAAATGGTGGTAGTAGATTTCTCTTCTAAGATACATGATTTCACTATCCCTGGGAAGGTGGCTCAGTTTCTAGAACCTGACATGATTTCCCTCCTGTTGAGTAGACCTTAAGTCGAATTATATAGCTGTTGGTTATTGCCAACATGTGACGGCCTGTTATTGTACATTTAGGGTTATATTGCCATGTTGGTCTTTGCTACAGTTCATAGGCATTGCAACTAGGTAGTATTAGTGATTTCTTTCCTCCCTTGGCAGATAGGTAGTATTTTTTTGATACCATAGAAGTTAGATTGAAGGGAGGAAGCTTTCAGTAGACCTAGCTTAAATAATACAATATTTTGTATTATATAATCCTGTACCATTAGTGTGTGGGGTCTTCAGCAATAGGGGCTTATCTTCAATCTCTGAGAGACAACCAAAGGCAACAACAATAGTCTATATTGGTTTGGGAGTTATTTGGATTACCCTGACCAAAGAAAGGAGGTTTCTTGTGCCTGGTCCTGAGACTTTTTTTTATAAGTACATGGTTACTATGGGGAGCATTGTCAGCCCAAGTAGCATATCTTCCTTGATGATGCATAAACACATTCATATGATATAGAGGTATATACAAACATATGTATTATTATATAATTTTAGGTAAATGCAAAATAATATGACTCCTTGAGGCTTTATCAAACAACCCACATCCCTCTTTCTTCTTCTGCATGGCCTCCCTCATCCTTCCCCAGTTGGAGCCCCTTCTCTGTTTTGTATCATTTGCATCATGCTGTTCCCCTCTCCAGACCACCCCTAATGGCTCCTTTCTACTTTCCTGGTTTCTCGGGTCACTCCATATTGTATACTCACATCTGAAGATTCAGAGCTGGGGATCACAGATGAACAAGTCCGTGTGACTTCTGTCTTTCTGGGTCTGGGTTACTTATTTCAGTCAATATAACCTTTTCTAGATCCACCCATCCATTAACCTGAAAATTGCTTGACTTCATTTTCCTTTACAGCCGAAGAGTATTCTGTTGTACATGTGCACCACGTATTCATTATCCTGTCCATTCATCTGTTGAAGGGAGGTTAGGTTGTTTTCATTTCCTGACTATTTGACTAGAGCAGCGATGAACATGGCTGAGCAAGTGTCTGTGGAGGAGGATGTCAATCCTTTTGGACACATGCCCTTCGTATTCTGTTTTAAAGTTCATGTGTCTTCCTGTGACCACTGGAGATTTCCTTGTTTCAGTCTACAATATACAGATATAACTCACCTACTTCCTTTATGTGATAGCTGGTGATTTTCACCCAGATTTAGGCTGTGCCACATGCTCCTTTCTTTTGGATGTGTGATAGGGACTATCGTGGGACATCCTAAGGTCAGAGCTTACATGACTTGGCTTTGACCAAAAATGGGGCCTACATGTTCACTCATGTCTGTATACATCAAATCTTCTGACCAGGAAACTGGCTTGCTGTTCTGAGTTTGTGCTGTTGGTGGGTGTGGGGGTAGTTTTAAAGCCCCGAGTGTTATGAAGAAAGCCAAACAAACACATACTTCCATTCTCTCTCAGGGACTCAAGCCAGTGGAGCCGGGCATTCAGTGTTTGTGTTTCCCTAGCTTGAGGCAAGATCTTAGATACAATATTACACTCATGCTTCCAGTGCCTTTCTGATTTGGTGATAAATATTTGATTCTGCTTTGCTAATGTGAGAAATGAATAATACATAGTCACTCAAGCCAAGAAGACTCCACTTCCCAAAGTTCCAGCCCAGGATATGAGCTAGACCATCAGGAACCCACTTACTTGTTTACAAAATCAAAATTTTCAGTAGATGTGAGAATTTGTCAGCATAACAATTTGTCAACATAGATGGTTGATTCAGAGGTGTCTGCAGCATGAGAGCAAATGCAGCAGCCGAGTTTTAAATAAAGTTACACCTTTCAGGAAGCGCTATTTGATGTTTTCATGACTCAGAAATTCTAACTTTATACCCACCCCTTCCAAATCTGTTTAATGTATTTTTTGATCAGTCTCCTTACAACCTTCTAAACACATTGCGATGAGAGCCCTATGCATGCCACCCAAAGTAGAAGAAAGTAAGTTTTGCGATAAAAATAATCCATTATTTCATATTTCTAAATTTAAAAGTTTTATTTTCACTTTACAGCTGCCAGGGTTTCTCCTCTACGACAATCTCAAATATGCACCTTAGAAACCTTCTCCCATCACCTGACACCTACTTGGAAAATTGTGTTTTTTTTATGAAGCACTTTCATACATGCTAATTCACTTTATTTCTAACCCCATGAGGTAAGTTCTGCATTAGATATTCCACACCTCAATTTCTGTATGGAAAAGCAGCTCAAGAAACATTACCAGTATCACCAAATTTAATAGATTTCTGAACATCAATCCACACATCAATGATAAGATCCATTTGGCCATGTTGAAAAAAAATTATTTGTGGCTGTATAAAATTCATGCCCATGGTTCTGCAAACTAAGCCACATGGAGTGTAAAACACTCTCCTTAGGTGGCAGGACTCACTTCACCATCTATTTACATTACCTACTGTGTCAATTTCCACATCCTTGGATCCTATCAAGAGCTTGGTCTGGTAAATGGGTGTTTTAGCTTTCCTCTAGTATGGTAGACATCTGAGGTGAAGAGAAAAGATTTGTTTGATTGACTCACAGATTGGAGGTTTAAGTCATCAGTAGGGTAGCCATGTTGCTTTTGAGCTTCTGAGGGTCAGCGCATCATGGTGGAGAATGGGAATGCGGTGTGGCAAAGCTGCTTCCTTTATGTCGAATGTGAAAGAGAGAAGAGACTGACTCCCTTCAAGGACATGGCCCCAATATGCTAAAACCTCCCTAGGCGCCACCTGTCAAGATTTTTTACTATATAAAGAAAATGGGACCAAGCCTGTACCCAACAGGTGTTTGGGAGACTCTTCAAATCCAAGTGGGAGCAGTGGGCATAGGTGGTTGAGAGAATTCAGGTTTGTCTAAGTGCAGATAGCTAGTAAGCACAAGGCAAGAATGGGATTCAGATTAATCTCACCATTCTAGTAGACTATATCTTTTCACTATATAATGCCAAGTCCACAAGAAAATGTAAGAAATTTTTCCATTTAAGCTGTTTCAATACTGGCATGGCCTACATGTTTTAAATATGTTGCTTGGGTCACTTATTGTATACTTTTTCTCACTGCTTAAATGCTTGTATGTATGCAATTAGAATCTTGTTAATCTTGACTGTGTGTTGAATTTACTTTTATCTGTGATGGAGCAAATGTTTTTCTTAGATGTTTACCCTATGAAAGTTGAATGTAATTTGTTTCTTCTCTTCCTTCTCCTCCTCTGCCATAGTTTATAGCTTACTACCATCTCTCCAAGGATGTGAAAGTCACAACACTTTAAAGTATGGAATGAGTAGTTAATCTAAGTGGCAGGACATGGATAACAAAACAGGAACTCCATCCATGTCTACTTCTGGGTTGCCAGGATGTGAGCAGCTTGCTCCAATATATGCTTCTGACCATGATGTTCGACTGTAGCCTGCAAAGCTAGAGACCCAACAGCTGTGGATTAAACCCATGTGAACTGACATGGACCATTTTTCATTTTAACAAGATGATATGAGTGATCATTCTGCAAATCTCTCTTATAACAATTCTGTGGGTTCTATTTTCTGGAAAAAAAATCCCATAGGTTTACTATCTTCTTTTCCTCTTCTAGTTTTATCCTGCTTTATGTTCATTATTTAATAATATTGACTTCTCAAGATAACAAGCCCATCATAGGTCTTTAGCCTGAATTAGCAACAGAGTAGCACCATGTGTGTTCCTGTATCTGCTTTCATAAATGTAAATTATCCTCTGTCCTAAATTTAGAAAACCCAATGCAGACATTGTTAGGTCATTTACACTTTGAAGAAGGGAATAGGCAGCCAGTTACAATTCCTTTGGAGTGCTGAGAAACATAAATGATTCAAAATCAGGTTTTAAATGATCAACTCTTGCCACTTCTTGATAAACATAGGAAAAGTCATTCTACTATCCCATGGAAAAAACTTAAAATTTAGAAGATTTATTGTTCCCTCCCCACCCAAATAAATACAGTGCAGCTTTTCATTATAAAAACATATTGCAATAATTATTTTATTGTAAAATATAATCATGTGTATTCTATCTATCTATCTATCTATCTATCTATCTATCTATCTATCTATCTATCTATGAGGAGGTTATGTGTGCATGTCCAGCATGCATGTGTAGAGAGCAGAAGGCAGCTTGCTGAATAGGTTCTTTCCTTCCATTAAGTGGGACCAAAAGATTGAACTCAGGTCATCAGGCTTGAGATCAAGCACCTTTTCCCACAGAACCATCTTGCTAAGCCATGTGTAACATTATTAACGACACTAAACACTGGCTTGTTTCTATATAAGCCAAAAAATTCTAATTCATAGATAACTAAAACCAACAAGGAGTTTAGGAGTGTATAGACTCAAGAGAAGAATTGGAGGTAAGTGTATCTAAAATGGAATTGAGTATTTAGAAAAGTCAGAGACAGGAACTGGGAATGTCCTCTAGGAAAGAGATATTCTTGTTTTTCTATTTCTCACCTCTGTGTCTGTTCCAGCATTTTGAATGTCCATCTTTCTCAAGTCTCTGGTATTTATACTCATGGTGGAATAGACACGATCAACAGTTCAGGCCACAGGGAAAGACTGGCCAGCTCTGTGCACAGTAAAGTAACTGAATAAATACATTTCATGTTAATATTGCATAAATGTTTGCCTGTGTATCCTTCCAAACTTCTGGGAAATTTCCTTACGGGTACACAAACACTTAAGTCAAATTTACAATAGTTTGTTTTAGGAAGCAGTGTAAAATTACCCAATTGCCCCCTTTTATCTAAAAATACTTGTCATGAACTTCATACCACCAAGATCATCATAATGTCTGTTCCTCTGAACTGACAGTGCCTTAGAAATACTTCTGTAAATCTTTTACTATCATGTATGTTATGATTTGAATCTGAAATCTCCATCCATACGCTTGTGTTTGAATGATTGGTCCCTAGCTTGTGATCAAGTTTTGAAGTCTACTAAATGTTGGGGCTTAATGGGTGTCATTTGCATGTCTAGAAAAATCTTTAAAACTGGGGCTGGATGAGTAGAAAGATCACAAAGGCAAGCCTTTGAAGATGGTACTCATTCCGTGTTATGGCCTGTTGTCTGTGTTCTGTCTACTGCTCTCATGATAGGACACAAGACTCCATCCACACTCCTGCAGCCATCAACTGTGCTGTGTGTTCTCTGGCATGCTGGATCAAAATTCCAGAAGCTCTAAGCCTGAATAAGCCCTTCCTTTCTTCCGTTGTTTAGTTATCTATTCTGTTAGGGGTCCAAGAAAAGTAACTAACACTGTTTCTTTATTTAAAAAAAAATGTAAAAGCCTTTCTGGGTTTTGAAATGCTTACGTAGTGTGCTAGTTGGAATGAGAAAAAAAAAGCTCCCCATAGGGTCATATGTTTGAACACTCAGTTCCAAGATAGTGGTGCTGTTTAGGGAGGTTTAAGAGGTGGGGTCTTTCTGGAAGAGATATGGCAATGAGTGTGTGGGAGCGTTGAGAGTTTGTAATCTCACCCCATTTCTAGTTCTCTCTCATTCTGCTTAGGGTTTGTTGTGGAGGATGTAATCTCTCGGCTTCCTGTTCCCACCATGGTGCCTGCCACTTCCTGCCATGCCTCCCTGACACAGTGGATTCTAATCCCTCTGGAACCATAAGCCCAAATCAACTTTCTTCAGTGAATTGCTTTTGTTCAGGGTGTTTTATCACAACAACAGAAAAGTAATTAATGTAGGCAATAACAGTAAATAGATAGGGCTATCATTGCATTAAAACAGTTTTGCACTTACTCTGAATAATTGTGTTAATAAGGATGAGATGATGAACATGATTCGGTGTATGAGTAAAGAGTCCTTCAAAATCAAGTATGATTTAGATAGGAAAATAAGCAACTATGGACATGCTCTACTCAGAGCTTTTGGTAAATTTTGATTGATTTACTTAAGTTGAGGAACAATTTAATGGAAATTATGGGTTTATAACAGGATTACTGGGAGATCTGAAGACCCGAGGTTAGAAAATGGGAGGGGACCAGAAGTCTGCTGGCTGAAACCTGCCAAGATAGCTTGGTGGGAACAGAGCTTAGGGCAGCCTTTCTGTACATAATGTTATATCCTGAGCAGCACAATGTGCTCTGTGACTGCCATCTCCACTTAATGTATATTAATCTTGTTGCCATTGCTACTGGGCTCATACTAAGGCCAGTGCTGGTGCCTCATTCTGTCCTTCACTGTGGTTTCTGGGCTCAGGGAATGTGGGAGAGTAGGAACCCATCATGTACTAAGTGTCAGCTTGTTCATGAATCCTCCCAACACAGAAGCAGTTCCCAAAGCTGAACTATTAAGATTCACTCACATCCTCTGAGCAAATGTACAGACAGCACATTATCCTTTCTCTCATGCCACCCAGAATACTTGATGCCATGAAAAAAAGATAAATGAATCTTGCATTCTAAGTTACGACAATGATCTTTTATGTCTCCCAGCCTTCAATGGCAGGAAAAAAGCTCACCTCTGTATGTGAGCACACAATTCAAACAACTTGGGTTTTCCTGGTTGACAACAAATTAGAAAAATTGAATTAAAAGAGGATAAAGGGCTGTTGTTAAGAACTATGCTGCTGGAAAAGAGAAACAATTGTCCACAGCAATAAGTCAAGAAATACGACAGTAGAACTACACATACACACACACACACACACACACACACACACACACACACACACACACACACACAGACACCCTATGCTCCACTCAGTGATTTAGGACAGCAGTGGTAGACTCCTAGTGGGAGCCGAGGACACTGGTGTTTGCTTTGTAGACCTTTTAGCCAAGATGTGAAATGGGTAAGCATTAAATAATTGAGTGCAGTACAGAAATGGCTGTGAGAAGCGAGTGGAGTCTTCTGGAGTTGTGGCAAAGAGGAAAAGGTAGAAGAACATTGAAGGTGATCTTAAAAAGGAAAGCAGAAGAACCATGCTGCCTGAGATCAAAATGAGGCTACGAGAGAGTAAGGCTCACAGTTAGCTTTGTGCTCAGCAGCTAGTAAATACTTTCTGGCTTGGAGCCCAGGCTGTGGAAGCCTGGCTCGCCTGAGTGTAGGTATTGTGGAGACTCAAATGGGAACAGTGGAGGGGGCTGGGAACAGGCAGTGACAACCACTTCTAAGTTCTGGCACATGCTCTTTCCTTTCTATGCACCTTTGAGACCCTTTTAATTGATATACTGACATTTTCAACTGCCCAACATACTTTGTGCACATGTTTGTTCCTAAATTTTATTTTTCCCCGTTTTTATCGAAAAGAGAGTCTTTTCTCATATCATATATCCTGATTACTGTTCCCCTCTGTCTATTCCTCCCAGTTCCTCCCCTCCCAACCCAATCCACCTTTTCTGTGTTTTGTTAGAAAAGAACAAGCTCCTAAGAGATAGCTACAAAACAAAATATAATAAAATAAAATGAAAACCACCACATTGAAGTTGGACAAGGCAAGCCAATGGAAGAAAAAGAGCCAGAGAAGGCATAAGAATCAGAGACTCACTAGTTTATGCAATCAGTAGTCCCATAAAAATGCTGGACTGAAAGTTATAATATATACTCAGAGGACTGGGTATAGACCTGTGCAGGCCCTGTGCCTGCTGCTTCAGTCTCTGAGTTCATATGAGTTTTGCTCAAGTTGTTTTAGGGGTGTTTCCTGGTGTCTCCCACCCCATACATGCTGTAACTCTTTCAGCCTCCTCTTCTGTGGGATTCCTGAGTTCTGAGGGGAAGGATCTGATAGAGAAATATCATTTAGAGACATGTGTTTCAAGTTTTCTCTCTGCAAACTGTCTGGCTGTAGGTCTCTGTATTTGTTCCCATCTTCTGCAAGAGGAGGCTTCTCTGATGATGGCTGAATAAGGCACTGATCTATAATTATAGGAGTCATAAGGCACTGATCTATAATTATAGGAGTCACTATTTTTTTTCAAGACAGGGTTTCTCTGTGTAGCCTTGGCCATCCTGGAACTCACTGTAGACCAGGCTGGCTTTAAACTCACAGAGATCTACCTGCCTCTGCTTCCCAAGTACTAGAATTAAGGGTGTGCCCCACCACCGCCTGGCTACTTTTTTTTAAAAAAGACCAGTTGTATTTGGGTTTACCCTATGTCTCTGGGCTATCTAGTCTCTGGATCTTGGTCTCCTCTGCAGTGTCAGACATGGGTTCTATCTTTTGGAGTGGGCCTTAAGTCCAATCAGGCATTGGCTGGCTACTCCTACAAGCTTTATGCCACCATTGCCCTACCATATTTTGCAGGCAGGACAGCATTTTATATCAAAGGTTTCATGTTTATGCTTTTCTTTGGCAGCCTGCAGAGTACCTTCCCATACCAAAGACACCAGAACTTAGGGCTGAAGGTTCTATGCAGACACCAGCTTGATCTCTCTATGTTTGATGATCTGTATAGGTGTTGTCTTCAGCAATGTGACCTTGCTGTCACTTGTGGAGAGCAACCTATTGTCTTGGCAACAGCCTGGATCGTTTGGGGATTTCCACAGGACCTCTTTGGCCAACAACTCAATTGAATATAACCCAATTTCAGTGCTGGAAGCTTTGTTTGGTGTTAAGAGATGGAGAGTTGAGACTCCATTTTCTATTCTATTCATGTGTGCACATGCATGTATGTGTGTGTTTTCCCATGCTATACCAGTGCTTTACCACTGGACACACCCCTATCTCTTCTTCCACTCTTCTTTACAAGTTACTCTGAGGAAATCTGTATATGAAATTAATATTGTACTTTTTCATACTAAATGGCTTCACTTCCATCTTTTCATACTGACTTGGTGTATTCTACTCTCCCAAAAATCTATGTTGATTTTGTCAGTGAGAGAAACAGGATCTGCCTTCACCTTAATCTTCTTAATATTTGAATGGTTGATATACAGGTAAAGTTATACCAACCTCAGTGTCAGGAGTTCATCCTTTGGGCGTTACATTTTTAGTTCTACCTAGAGCAACTGGGGTAGGAATAGGGAGAGAAACAAAAGGCTTTTGATTGGTAAATCTGTCTTTAGTTGCTAACAACATGATCCTCCATGTAGAAAATCTCAGTGAGTCCACTAAAACTACTAGAAGTCATAAAAGACATTGGCAGAGTCATAGAATTCAAGTTCCAGAGATACAGTTTTATATTCAACTGTACATCAAATATAGCTCTATATTTGGACAGTAAGCAATACAGAAAAGAAATTAAGGAAATTTCATTCACAGTAGTATCAAAAATCCTAGGCTTAGGAACAAACAGTAGAAAGGCAGAAGGATTGTACATCCCAAAGTAAAAGATGGTTGGAAAAAATTAAAATTCTAAGTAAAGGGAAAGATGTCTTAACCCAGAGGATCAGAAACCTCTGTGTATTGCATGGTAATAATACTCCTCAAACAGAGCAGAGGAGTTCACGTCATCCTCACTGAAATGCCAGGCTGACATTAAAAAAAAATTAATCAACTGATCATAAATTTTATTTGGAAATGCAAAGGCACAGAATGGTCAAATACAATGTAAGAAGGGTGACAGCATGGAGATTGGTGCTATCATATTAAAACCTTCTTACAAAGCTACAGTGATTAATACAATGTGGCATGGCTGTGTGGATAGGCACATGTAGAATAGAATAGAGAGGATGGAATTAAAAGCCCACAAATAGAGACACATGTTTATGACACATTGATTTTGCATAGAGGCAACAGCATAATTCAAAGGAAGAAAGAGGAATATTCTCAGCAAGTGGTTCTGAAGCAACCAGAAAGAATGGATTTGGGGCCATGCTCACACTAGAAAGTACTAAGAAGGAGTGAGAGACTCAAGTGTAAGCAAACGATGGCAACTCTTAGGGGAAGCCAGAGAGATAAATATCCTCAGTCGGGGATTAGACTACATTTGCTTAACTCTAGCACAAGTACAACTATAGAACAAAACTGGGGGTAAGGGTGGGGAAATGGTCAGTGGTGAAAGGAGTGTGAGAACCAGAGTTCAGATCCCCAGAACCAACAGAAATGCTGAGTGGGTGTGTCATTCTGTTTGTGATTCCAGTTTCCAGAAGGCAGAGACACAGGAGCTCCAGAGCAAGCTGACTAGCTGGCTCAGCTGTCTAGAAGACTGCACTTCAATGAGTTAGGTGGGGAGTAGTGAAGACTCCCAACTTCAAAATTGGGCCGCCACACTCACAGGTGCATGTACCTATGTGCACAGGCACCCATGGATGTGCAAACATACATATACTCGGGCATACTACATACACACATGCACATTAAAAAATTATAATAGTAGTTTTCTAATCTTTTCATTATATTAGTAAAGTGAAAATAGAATATACAGAATGGGAAAATACTTATATGATTTATATATAGTGAACTCTTTTAATTCAATAGTAAGACAAGTAAGCTGACCATAAACGATTAAAGAATTTTAGTAGAAATTTCTCTGAAAATATTTGTAAATGACAACTGTATGAAAGACTATCTCATTATCTATTAGGTAAATAAAAGTCAAAACCACAGTGAGACACTATTTTATATGCATTTGAAAGACTACTATGAAAAAAAGGCCATACAATAAAAATTCTTAAGAAATTGTTAGTGGGGATGTGAAAAAAAAAATCCTAGAACCTCCACAGTTACATTCACACATTGGGAATGCAAGATGATGTAGTCACTTTGGGAAATAGTTTGCCAGCTCCTCAAACTGTTAAATCAGTTAACAAAACATCCAGAAATTCTATTCCTAGATCCGTTCCAAGGGAAATGAAAATTTCTACCTCCACAGTAACATCGCACAAATATTTGTATCAGCAATATAAGTACCCCAAAGTGAAAACAGTGGACATGTTGATGGCTAGATAATCCATATGTACATATACAGTATCCATGTCCATGTCACATAATACTCAAGCAAGAATGAATACCGAAAGGGATACTGAGCCAAAAATAATCTTACAAATACCATGGTTAGTGACAGAAGCCAGCTGCAGTGAACCAACTGTGAAATAATTGGCTTTGAGAAATTAATAAAGACAGAAAGAATATCAGTGATTGCTGGAGGTTTGGAGCAAGAGAGTGGGATGGGGAGTTATGGCTGATAGCTACAGATTTCTCTTTGATGAAATCTACTAAATGATGCTGTTCTGAGATGTTTGGATATTGGGTTGCAGTGGTTGTTACACAATTTTTTTAAGTGCTGAATCCATCAAACTGTGCCCTTCAAGTAGGAATTTTGGTTTATTCTTTATTGAGAATTGATTTCAGAAATGATTTGAAAATCACAGTGATACAATCAAGCCAGTCTATGTCTCAAGATTCATAGTCATTGAAGATGAGGAGAAGGTTCCTGCTTATGGTGGATCCTCAGTGACGCCAGGTGGTAGCAGATCTACGTTAGCCACATACTTTATGATCACTAAACTATGACTATGAAAAGAATATGGGGAACTGCCTATTGATCCTTAAACGTTCCCCAATGAAAGCAGTTACACCCTACTTTAATTCATATTCATTGGCCAAAAGAAGTCATGGTTGCACTCAATTTCAGAGCGTATGGATAATTCAAAAATCTACGATTTTCCTGGAGAAGAATTGGACTATTTGTGTACTTCTAATAAATACCACACTTTTTTATTTTTGAGATGGTAATTTAACTACAGTATTTCTCCTTTCCCTTTGCTCCTGCCGCAACCTCCTATATATTCCCTCCCTGATCTTCAAATTCATGGCCTCTTTTTTCATTAATGGTTATCGCATGCATGTGTTTTTATATATGCATGTGTATTCCTAAGTAGAACCTGCTAAGTGCATGCATATAATGTTATTTCTACATGTGTTTTCAGGGCTGACCACTTGTCAGGACAGCTAATTGTGTTCTTCTGCCATTTCTCCCAGTTTTGCTCACTTGCCTGTAGTTCTTTGTGTAGAATTAAAGCCCCTTGGGCTTTTTCTCCATCTGAAATACCACACTTTTTTGCCTTCTTTTCTAGGTTTTACTTACTAAGAGTAGAAATTCCATATTTTCTCCCAGAAAAAAGAAACCCACACACTTCATTCATTCATTCTTTTTTGAGCATTTCATCCATGAGTGATGAATTTACATCATTTCCCCATCTGCTCTTTCTCTAGGTCCTCCCATGACCCCCTCTAAAATTAGTGACCTCTTTGATTATTGTTCTTACACACACACACACACACACACACACACACACACACATATACACATATATGCATATAAATATATAAACACAGCCTACTGAGTTCATTCAGTGCTGTTCATATGTATTCATGCCATAGGTAGTTGACCAGGTGTACAGCTTCAGGCATGAATACCCTCCTATTGGATGGGCCTTAAGTCCAATTAGATGACGTTAGGTTCTTGTTCTTTTTCATTTTAAATAAATGGAAGAATCTATGCAAGATTTAGAAGGAAAATGATACATACACTGGTCTAGACTAATATTTTCCCCATAGCAAATGTCTTAGAATTGTGAGTCTGTTGAACGAGTGAACAACAAACAAAAAAGTAAATCATATCATGGAGCAGTGAATGATGGAGAGCCCGGTGTGGGATGCAAGGTAAGCATTGTGGGAGTTCAGAAAAGAGATCAAGGTGAACCCAACTGTCAACAGCAAGGTAGCCGGCATCCCCAGCCCCTATGCTTGGTATCAGCACAGATGGATCTCGGAGAACTGCGGCAGTGCCCCAGATGGACAGTGTTATCTGTGTCACAGTTTGTTTTCTTTCCAGATATGGTTTGGGCAGAACTTTGCAAGCTTAATGAGGGCAGAAGAGAAAAGGACCTGGAATCACTTAAACTTCCTGACTCTCCCTTTGCAAATAAAGAATGTAAAATGTAACTGAGTAACATATTAGAAATCTAGGATGAAAGCTATTATTCACTTTGTGTTCAGAATCTGTTAGGAAGCAAAGGGTTCTCCATGATGTGGAGCTGGTGAAGGTAAGGATGTAAGAGCCTGTCTGGAGATGAATCCCATGTTTTGATGAATTCAGAGATTGACTGACATGCTTTAGTAGAGGCCCCCTTCACTCCAACAGTACATTAGATGGAACGTTATACACACAGAGTTATACTATGTTATGAAGAGGCTGTTCCATTAGAAGGAGATCTAAGAAGGGTTTCAAAGCACAGCTAATTCCTTCATTCTCTGTGGACTTGAAAGCACAAGTTTCCCGCTGTGTGAGCTAGCAGAAATCAAAACCTCAATTTCTGTCATATTCTTTGACCTATGTCATTACCAATTTCATTTCTTCAGAAAAGTACTTTCCCTCAATAACCCTTTTAATGTGTCCATTTCCAGTAGTGGCTGTGAGAGTGATCAGATTAACTGCATAGGCACATCCTCACTATTGCTTTACAGACAACAGTAAACACAGAACAGTCAGCAATCAGCACAAAAGAATTGAAAGAAACCATTCATTTATTTCTTTCACCAGAAAAGAACAGTAAGGATTTAGATTTAAACATCAGCAAAGAAAGAGAAAAAGTAGACACATACCCTTAATATATGAAAAAAAATCTTATTTTGGAGAACAAACCCAAAGATATGGAAACATAGTTCCCTTTTCAAAAATGCTCTAAAAGTTGCAGAAGAAATAGGAGAACAAGAACAACTGTAGAAACAGGAACAACTGAATGAGCAGAAATTACAACTTACACCAATTTATTACACCTGAACATTTATTTTAGTTTCTTATTTATTAGACTTGTATGGTGGTTGATCCTGAAAACACACTTAGGGATACTTCTAGGAAGAAATACCCACCTCCTTGCAAATGATCCCTGGAAGATGTGCGGAATAGCCTTCATGCTTTGGTAGTAAGCGCACACACCCCTGTGGTGGCAGCGAGACTGCCATATGTGGAACAGAGAGAATTGTTAGTGCTTTAAGGGGACCACACCTACTGCTAATTCTGGAGGAAAAAAAAATACTTACTTCCCAGAGTTGGAAAGGCAATAATGACCAAAATTCCATAAAGGACTTTGGATATAAACTGTCACATAATCAAAGATTTAGCTCCTCCTTATTTGTGTGTTCCATCAGATACACATGGCAGGATGAGCCTTGATGCTCTTGTAGTGCGTAGACAGATACGCGTTTCTTTAGTGCGTTTACCTTTTAGTGTGAATACCCTAGTGTTCTACATTTTGCTCTGTGGATCTTATCCACATCATCATAGGATAGGGAGTGTTGAAACAAATACCTAAGGCAGCAGCAGAGAGGGGGAGGAAGGAAGAAAACACTGTGATTTTGATCCTAAAAATAGCCTTTAAAAGCTAACAGCAGTTGATGTTTACTTTATGCATTGTTATTTTCCAATTCTCTTATTCCCATCTGACTCAATGACATCAGAATTCTAGTATATGAAAAGGACTCTCTACCTGCTGAAAATGTAGAACAAAACACTTAATCCCATGGACAAGCACACTGTGCACCAAGACATTTAACATAAATAAAATAGTGTGTGCGATTTTCTGTATTTAGTTGAGTAGCGCTCATAGCAATGTCTCAGGTCTCTATTATATAGACAGAAAGGCTTTCAACTATTTCTGTGTTTCTAATGTTATTCTTTCTTCTGAAAAGAGATGACATCCACTATGCAACTGGTATGATGTACATAAATTTACTCACAAATGATAAGATATTTACTTATAAATTGTAAGACATTTTGCTATGTCTTATAAGTAAATGACTCAGTAGATCAAGATTGCAAGTGGTACTTGTCTCTTGCTCTGTCACCTCATGACTTCCTGTCATACTATCACAAGACTGCTATTTTGCATTTTAGACTATCTCTCCTCCATTGATCAGTTCAAAGGTGGAGTTGTCATATCTTTGCTCTGGGCTACTGAGTAGCTGGGACTGGAACAGGTACACCTGGAGGCCTCATTGGTCATGTTTCTTCCAAGTGGATGTGAGAAACACTGTTGACCCAGAAGGTCTGAGTAGGGTTAAGAAGTAGACAAAGAGCTAATGACAAAAGAGGGGGAAGAGTATAAAAATAATCTAGATGCAGTTTACACAAAGACAAGAAACAGGAGGCAGTCAGGCCCAATGTCACAGGCTCTTTTTGAGATCTGCTAGCAGTGGCTCCATGAAAAAAAAAAAAAATTTCTGTCTAATGAACTCTCCTTTATTTGCCTGCGCAGCTCAGAGCATTTCTATTATTTGCAATTATATTAGTGCCCTATCTCTAAGCAATAATCTGGTTATTGCTGGGTATTATCTCTCACTTGATCACAGGGTGGGGTAGTGGTCTGTCCCTCTCCAGCAGCTCACCTTAAAGCAGAACAATAATTGAGAACATGAAAAATAATTTCACCAGGTGGTGGTGGCACATGCCTTTTATCCCAGCATTCAGAAGGAAGAGGCAGGTGGATCTCTGTGAGTTCGAGGCAAGCCTGGTCTATAGAGTGAGATCCAGAATAGGCACCAAAACTACACAGAGAAACCCTGTTTCGAAAACAAAACAAAACAAAAATTTCATTTCTCCTGCCCCCATGGTGGAGAGATTATATAACACTACTTCAGGTGTGTGTGTGTGTGTGTGTGTGTGTGTGTGTGTGTGTGTGTGAGAGAGAGAGAGAGAGAGAGAGAGAGAGAGAGAGAGAGAGAGAGAGAGACAGAGAGACAGAGAGGCAGAGACAGAGAGAGAGACAGAGAGAGAGGGAGAACACCCCTTGCCCACCCACTGACATAACCTGATATTTCATCAGTCCTGGGACTTGGAGTGTTCTTTCATAAGATGGTATGACACCTGTACTTCTTTATGGAATGGGGAAAAAGAAAGATTTTTCTCTACATCAAAATGGAAATAAGGTCAGTGGGGAGTAATTTCCCTGCATGGGCAGTAGAAAACCCATGGTAACATACTACAAGAGCAAAGGGTTGAATCTAATCCAGACCACAGCTCACAGGACCATGCCTATGTCTCCATTAGTGAAGTGAAATGCAAGCGATTACTGGGCTAGTTTAGATAATTAAAAGTAAAGTAGACTGCAGATTATCACTTAACCTATAAGCACATTCAGGTCCAGGTCTGTGTTGAGGGATTCTTAGTGGATGCTAGTTTTCTGTTTGATGACATCCTGACTTTAACTGACTGGAGTCAGTTTAGCTAAAGGTCAAGAGAAAACTCAATTGTAATAGGACTTCTCTGGGGAGGGGGATGTCACCTGCTTTCAGAGAGGCAGCTGGGGGGAGCTGCTCATGAGACGAAGTTGACCAGCTGGCTTGCTCTCACCCCATAGTTACCTTTCTGTGTCATTCTTTACTTGACTTCTAGCCCACCGGATGTGTCTGATCTTTCTTATACCCCTTCTCCCACTAAGTTTCTCCTGAACTTCACAGCCCTGGAGACTCTGACCATGTGCTCAATTCGCAGGCTAGCCGTACTCTGCCTACACTAGCCATGTAGGATGCCATCTGTTTCAGGGAAGTGGGAGGTCCCATCTGCTCAAAACACATGACAAGGAACTCAAATTTCAAGGAAGTGGAGCAAAGGGAAGCCTGAAATTAGGCAGAAGACAGAAAGAATTGAGCCAGGAGCTCAGGAGTTTGGCACACAGCTTATAAAACTGATTAATGGTCTGGGAGCAATTGTAAATTCTGCATGGGTGTAGAGATCAGCATGCACCCCACATTGGTTTTTTTTTTTTTTTTTAGTGGAAAAGACAGAAAAGAATAGCTTGGTGAATAAACCAGTGAAGTAGTTGAGACATTGATAAGGACTGGTATTTTTTAAATGAGGGTATTATGAAAAGGTTTTCAGTAGTGTATAATGTAGATAGGGTGGTCAGGGAAAGTATGGAAAAGTAACTACTGTGCAGAAACGAGAGTGCTGACAAGGATTCAAGATTGTTGTGGTTGGAGGAAGGACACTCCAGACAGTAAACGCAGGAGTTCTGAGCCAAGAGTCTTGACTGTGCTAATGTGCCAAAAGAACCAAAGAACAATCAATGATGGCGGGCTTAAAGATGGCCGTGAAGGGCATCTAGGCAGGTAGTAAATTCTGTGAGTTGATGCTGGCTGTGGTAACCTATTTAGAGAGTCACTGGAGGGATTTAAAGCTTAAATTACATCATCAAATTTCTGTTATAAAAAGCAGAGGCTGGCTGATTTGTGAAGTGAGTTATTGAAAAGCAGGAAGGGAATCGGGGACTCTAGGCAGATTGATGATTTGAACTGGAGAGACTGAGTAATCTGCTCCAAGACACTTAGCTTATAAATCAAGAACAAAGGCAAGAGATCCCTTACACATTTCCTTGACCCCCTTCTCTTTTCTGAACTAGAACATCAGCTGGTATTGCGACTCAGTCAGCGTTTCAGCACCCTATCCCTGCCAAGGACCCAATAGGTGCACATTTGCTAATTTTTCTTACAGTCTGGTGCCATCAGGGAGTTCCCACTTTGAGTTTGTGAATATTCCAATGGAAGTTATTAAAAATTCGTTTTTCTAGTTTTTCTTTCAGTTGTGGCAAAAACATTCACTGTAACTACTGTCAATCACACATATAAGTTGTAGACTTGGAAGGCAGTAATCGAAAACAGCAGATGTCAAGAAGAGCCTATTGCTATGAGGGCAGCTCCAGAGACATGTGCATTCCAGAACCAGCGTATCTGGCTTCAAAAGCACATCCAGGGTTCAGAGGTATCATTGCCAGATATAGTGCAGGGTCTCTTGTGGGATATGTTTCTGAGTAATTAGCCATTATATATAGCCTATAATCCAGTGTTTCATCATTTCACAGATGCCAAAAGATGACTAATGGTTATTAACTTTCCATTTCCAAAAGACAAGTTTTTTTTTTTTTTTTAAGTACTCCATTTATCAATTCAATGCAATTTTAAGGTTGATAATATAGGTCTCTTTATCAATTCAATGCAATTTTAAGGTTGATAATATAGGGAAAGAGAGCTCATTTATCAAGGTTAAGGGTGGTGGCTTCAAAATATTCTTAGTTTGGGCTTGTCTATAAACATAAAATCATAAAACAGAACATGGGACCAGAATCATATGCATAATGTAATTCTTCTAGAAAAATCAAGTGAAATTTGTGAATGAGTTTGAGCATGTTTCTGGTCCAATGGACAGGTCAGAAGGAAAACCAGGAACCATACTGTGGACTCATTTTGAAAATGGAAATGTTCACTAAGTTCTTGGCTCCTCTATTGTGTTACCAGAGAATGTGCAGTTTCTGACTCATTGGCAGTATTTGTAGGCACTTTTTCCCACTACAATTGGAAATCTCAAACACAGAAAAAAAAATCCCCTGCCAATTAACTTTTGTTTGGAAGTCTAGTAGGTAATGAGAGCTTAAAGTTACCATTAGATTCCAATTCTTATTGTTCGGAATAGCAGCATGCTGTAAATCATAATGAAATGCTAGAGTAGAAAATTGAGGCAACCCTCCAACATGATTGAAGAATATGCTTTTCAATATTAATTTTAATTATTCATTGTTTTAAAATAGATGCCTCTCGAGATCAAATTGAAAATGTCTAATAAATCTGAATCTTAAATGCAGATAAGGTCTCTTTAATGGGTTTCTTTCTCTTTGGAGATTAGGATGCAGAGTCCCTTAGGCCACAAAAAGAAAATAATATGTACTCCACTGATTAGCACTGACCCATGTATTCTTCTCAGGGCTGTGCCTAAAAAATGATGGGCCCTAGAGCAAAAATGCTCTCTATGTGAATTCATTCAGAAATCCCTTGATTAATAATAAGCATTTATTTTATATGTAGACTCATGAGCAGATGGTGAATACAATTCAAGCTTCATCAGTTTATGCTCATGTCGGTGATTTCTACACCTTCATCGTTGGTAACATTTCATTGTCGGTAACACTATGGGCATTGGCTTTACTGAGCCATCTCTCCCTAGGAACAAGCCTGTGACACAGGTACCCTAGACAGAAAGGAAAGTATCCAACTCAACTTCGTGTGATTCTAACAAGTCCTTGAGATAAAACTGTAGAGGGGAAAGGCAGTTTCAGGGATAATGGTTTTGAAGTTTTCAGTACAAGGTTGGTTGGTCCAGGTGCTTCTCAGACTGTTATGACTGTTAAGAGGCCCCACAGTCCCATATTTCTCTGGTCCTGTCCAGTCTGTGGTCCCACAGCCACTTATAAAATAATCACTTAGAGGCTAAATATTAATTACCAGTTGCAAGGTCTATGGCAGGCCTCTTGCTAGCTCTTATATCTTAAATTAAACCATTTCTATGAATCTATAACTTGCCATGTGGCTTGTGGCTTACCCATACTTTTACATCTTGTTTCTCCTGGTGGCAGCTAGCAGCATCTGCCCCACTCTCCTTTCTTCTCTGCTATGTCTCTTGGATTTTCCCACCTGGCTCCAACCTGCCCTGCCATAGGCTGATGTAGCCTTATTTATCAACCAATAAGAGCAACACATACTCACAGCATACAGAAAGACATCCCACACAGCACAAGAGTGTGTAGATGAGGAAGTTGTTCACCTCATAGAGTCTCCAGGAAGACTGAGAGAAATACTGGGCCAGGATCATTCTAGTATCCTCTTCAAGGACATTCCCCTAATGACCTGCTTTCCCTTTAAGAGCTTTAGCTTCTAAAATTTCTTCTATTCTCCATAACACCTCTGATTGGTGACTAAGACTTTAACATGTGATCCTTGGAAACATTTAAGATCCAAACTATAGCATAAAGGAAGAAAGAAGGTGTTTTATATGTGTGCAGACTTTCTATGTTTGGTGTTGGGTATGTCTGCAAAGCATATTTTTGTCTTCATGGATGAGATACTGTCAAATGAACTCATTGATACATTGATCACCAATTACAAATGGTCAAGAGAAATTAGTCAAAGGGCCTTGGAGGCTTGTTTCATGGATCAACGAAGTGCCTTTGGGAGAAGCTCCTGAGAAGGGTCTCAAAGGATGGAGAAGGCCATTCCTGGATGAGCAAAGCAATAGAGTAAGAAGGTTGTTACAGAACTTTAGATAGGTGGGTTCGTGTAGAGAAGTGGATAAGGAACTAATTATAGAAGGTGTTTGTTCCTGCTCTCTCCCTGAGGATTTATGTATTGATTTGAACTTCCTTATGAGAATAAGAAGACAACAAGGAAAACAGGCATTTTTCCAAATTCATCATGCATAATCTTCTAGGTGTACTTGTTTTTATCTTCATTGTTCCCACCTATCCCCTTTCAAATATTGCCCTACCCCAAGGATTCACAGTCTGCATCTCCTGGTGTTTGACCTTGCACCTGCTGTTCTCTCAGAGTTATGAGCTGCCATTTGCTTATGTTGATATGCTCCTATTCCAAAAGTATCTTTTTGTCAGAGGATTGTAAACTCTTTGAAGATGATTCCAAGAGAAACTCTGCAGGGAAACTCTACACAGTAAATATATTCTGATGTGTTTGACAAATGACTGAAGTCACTGTTGGTGACAGCCCAGGGCTAGATGCTTTGAGCCCAGGCAGATAGGACAGCAGGAAGTAGAAGACAATTTCTCACTTGCTCTATAGTCAATCAGATAAGACACACAGAGATAAGAATAGCCAATGTGGCTTGGTGTATTGATGGGCTGGTAAAACCTAGAGGGCTATAAATTTTACTTGAAGTTTAGATAGGGTGTGATGGCAGATAAACTTTCTAAACACATTTTACACTTCGGTCCATTTTCTCCTTAATCTCCACTTCCATTCTGCAAGCAGATTCTCTTTTCATGCGGATCAGTAGAGATATGAATTGAGTTACATGCTGAGGTGATTTATTTTATTAACATTTTGGTTCTGGTGTCAAATTTGTCAATTTTCTAGTTACTTTTGCCAGAATTTCCTATGAGAGGTTACATTAAAGGAGAACATTTGAATATGCAGATTATGAACAATGTCCATTGACTTTGTCTTGTCATGTGGAAGAAGGTTGGAAATGAATTAAAATCTAATAATATCAAAAAGAGTTGCCTTTGTAAGGAACTTTTCAGTTTTCTAAAATCTTTCAAATTTTGTGTTTTGGAATAATGCTGACTACGTCAAGTTCATAGTTGAACAAGTAGTCTCAGAGAACTGACTGAAGTGTGCATCTGTGATGCCTTGCTTTAATTGCCAGCTTTACACAACGTAGACTACTTGAGAAGGAAGCTTTAATGAAAGACTCCCTGCATTGGATTGGCCTGTGCTTGTCTCTGGGAGTGTTGTCTGGGTTATCTTAATCGATGTGGAAAGACCCACCATATGTGTTGGCAGCCTTCTGACAGTGGCCCAGATAAAAGGATATGGAAGAGAGAAATCTTCACTGTTTTGCTCACTTTGGCCTTCACTCCTGCTGCCTGTTTTGATTCCTTCTCTGACATTAGAACTGGCTTCTTTTTGTTTCTAATGTAGACTAAAGACTAGGGGCTCTTGAGAAGTCCACTAGGCCTTCAGAGACAGAAGGGAGATTTCAGAGGCATTCAAGCTCCTGAACTGAGCAACTACTGGGTTTATTGGCCACTTTGATGTCACATGGCCTTTGTTGAACTATTTGGATACTATAAGCCAATTTTAAAAATCATGTTCACTATATATTCATTCTGCCAGTTCTATTTCTCTAGAGGGTGCTGACTAGCACAGCAGCCTACAGCAGTCTTACTTTTTGCAGAGCCATGTCTGAGACGCAGGCCTGTGGATCCATTCGGTAATTATTCATTTAGGCAATATAAAAAGGAAGTTAAAAAAATAGGTTTTGAAGATTTACTTTGGAATTTTGCATATATGTGTTTTTGTGTGTAAGTATGTGTAATATGAAGACAGATGCCCACGAAAGTCCAGAAGATGACAACAAGTCCAGTGTTCTCGGTTGTGAGCTGCACTATATGGGAGCCTGGCTTGGAACCTGGATCCTCTGCAAGAACAGCATGTGCTCTTAACTGCTAAGCCATTTCTCTAGCCTCATTGAAATAATTAGCTTTTGGATTTCTTAAATTGAGCACAGGATACAGAAAAACAAAAAATACTAACAGAATATGAGAGGAAGGATGGTTGAAAGTAGGAAGACAACAGGAAACCATTGTTTGACATAGCCAGTACCAAGTATAGCTTGTACCAAATGTTTGTCTGATGCTTCTGTCATAACTTTTTTTTTTTAAGATAACACATCCAGGGATCCCATCCCTACAGCCATTTTCACTTTACATACACTAAAATGACTGAAACACTGATGCCTTTCATCCATAGATAAATGCGTTAGAAATCACAAGAGCTGATGGTTTCTATTGAGTTATTTTGCAGAGACTAGAGAGAGCAATTGCTGAAATGCAACATGAATTGGAATGTTCTTAGGATTATCTATCCACTATGCCTAGAGCTCCAGAAGGATTCTCCAAGATCTCCCTAGGGATACTGGTGGGACATCTGCAACGGCGTTTCAAATGATGTGTTCAGTGTTCAGAGTCATGGCTCTCTTCTTCAGGTTCAGCCCCCACCTGATATCTGTATGAAGGCAAACACTATCATTTTTAGATACAACAAAACTCCACAGCACATTTGATCCATGTTAGAGAAGAGAAAGGGAGCCAAATGTGACACCCAGGAATGGCAACATTGCTTCCTTCTGGAAGTTAGATGTCCTGAAGCCATTGTCTCCAAACAGCTCAGTCATCTCAACAGCCACCTAGACTTCTCTAAGTTTCTTCCCATGCACAGCACATTTTCATTAAGCATTAGGAGAGCAAAGTAGATGTTAAAAGCATGGCCAGTTGAAGCCCCCCTTCCTTCTGCAGCCCAGGGGAGCACAGCAAGGCAGTCTAGGAACAGGAGTGGGCTGGCACAAAGGCTTAGGAGATAGATCCAACTCATATTACAGCTTGGGTCAAGAAGGATCTCTGGGCTCTTGTATAATATTTTTTGAGCATCAAAAATATGTTTATATAACAAAGAGAGGAAACTGAATAGTCTTTGAGGATGCTTCATGACATTATCACTATTTTAAAATTTGTGCTCAATGTCATTCTTAGAGAAATCTGTAAGAGCTGAAATTCAGCATAACATTTGCAAACACATGTTAGGAAATATTTTTCCTATATACACACTCACATGTGAGTGGGGTTATTTGTCTGTTAGTCTTTTTCATATATATAAATGATACTCAAATGTCAGTCTTCACATAAAATGATCTCCATTGATTGCCTACATAATTCAGTGCTTCATGCTCTGAATAATTAGCAAAAGTGAGAATTTGTTTCCATAGTTATTTTTAAATCACACATTTTAATTTGGCACTTATTTACATCTTCAGCATTTTATGCCTATGAGGTATAGTGGCACATCACCAATACTGCATACTGCTTCTCAAAACTGTTGAAGGAATTGCCCATGACAAGCTAACATATTCATAACAGAGTTTTCTCCTATTTATCAGAGAGGGGAAGGCATTCTGTTCTTGGTAGTGAGCATCCCCTCCCCCAGACCCCCCAGAAAACAATGACAGGAACATGATTAATGAGTGAGCTCCACAATATTGTCAGCAGGAATCCAGTCTGTACATCAGGGAAGTCTAAATAATTGAAGGCAAGAGGTAATGGTGGTAACAGTAGTTATAAAGGGTCAGAGAAGCTTTATTTCTGGGCATTCAGCCCAGTTTATGGATCACTCACCTATTCCAGACCACAATTTGCTTTGCTAATTGGTAAGCTGCCCCTTGAAGCTCAGAATCACAGCAGAGATTAGAAAGAGAGACTGGGAAGAATTGTTTGTTCTCATTATTGAAACATTTCAATGATAACACTCACAATGGAGGTTTACTAATAGATGATAAATGACCATATCCCAATTGGGCAACCCATGCTATTTATCATTGGTTTTAGAGTGGAGAGTTGCTTGATTCAAAATCAAAACTACTGAGTAGCTCTGTACTTTGGGTTTGATTGGGATTAATGTCTTTGTGTCTTCTCTTTTTCTTCATAACAGTTAAGAAGGTACTGTGAGGCTAGTGAAATTAGAGTAGTGGTGAAGGGCTATATAAGAAAAAGTTCTTACTAAATAAAGTACCTTGTAGGGCCTGTGTATATGGTAAAATAAAGCTAACAACAGATTCAGTTGTAGCCTTAAAAGAGCAGGAGCCAGACTGATCTATGCAAAGGCAGTGTGAGAAGAGGAGGCTGTGCTGAAATGAATGCCATTTGGGAGGTGGGCATCAGATGGTTTGAGATGGAAGATCTGCTTTAGGACAGCTTGTGTGTAGCTCTGATTTTAAGCTTTGGGTCTTGTTAGCTCTTTGGATATGTGGATAATGATACTGTCTTTGATATTAAGTTGATATGTGAAAAAGGCTCATCTGCATAAATATATACATGAACACATACATCTTCACTTATGAATATCAAGGACACAAAGAGCAATTGTGGAGATGGATATAAAATTGCTTCTGGACCAAAGCAAAGTCCAACTAAATGATGATGCTATTCACAGAAAATCAAATGCCATGGTAGACAAAGCATATTATTGGCTGAACCTCAGGGATATATGACACCACAAAAGCAGAATCACGGAGGATTTTTCTAGAAACAAGCAGTTAATTAGTAGTCCTCTGTCTGAAGGCAACTTTTAAGCATAAAATTTTAGAGAAGTTTTGTTTCTATAGGCTAAAATATTTCATGTTGTGCATACCAATTTTAAGGAGAAGTCATCATCCTATTTATAATAGATAATTAAAAGTAGAGACTTTGCAAGAAACTATGGATTCCACAATACTTCATAAAAATAAAATTCTAACATAAAGTTGAATTACACTGAAATAAAAACTGGAATGTAATAAGTCTAATACGGAATTAACTTAAAAAAGCCTCTTTAAGGTTGAGAAAAATAAGGAGTCTGGCTATTTAATTAGAGACCCCAGAACAGCTGGTCCCGATGACATGGGTGCAAGTGAGCTGGCCCTGGTGGCTAGGACATGGGAGAACTGGTCCCACCTCTCAAATTGGCAGGGCAGAAGAGCTGGCCCCAGTAGCTGGGCATGGGAGATCTGGCAGACTGACCAACTCGGCTACTACCTAGGCCCAGATCCAGGGCTTTTAGCTGCCTCACCCCAACATCTACCCATCCATGAACTACAGCAGTTCATGAAGGAGCCAGTCCTGCAGAACCAAAGTAGCAGGATCTCCATGACACAGGATGACAGCAGGACACCAGAGAGAAGTCTCTGTGAGGGTTCAATATTGATGGTATAGCTGAAGGCAGAAGCCTCAAACCAAACCAAAGCCTCAGTGTGATAAACAGTTGCAAGTAAAGCTGTTTGGACAAAAGGATACACTAACTTCCACAGTGAGCCTATTGTTTTCTACTTTCTTTTGCAGGGAGGTTACAAGAGTGGAGGGTGGATATGGAAGGACCAGGAAATGAGCAGGATTGGGGTGCATGATGTGCAATTTATAAGGAATTAATTAAAAATTATAGGATAAAAGAATTAATAAATTAATAACAAATAAAATACTCAGAACCCATTGTAAGATGCAGCCATCAGTGTATTTGAGAAGGGAATATACTTTGAATTTATTACTTTATATTTTATGCTATAATATCTAAAAAAGTCTAGCCAACATACACACCCAAAAATCTTCTACATGCAGTAAACGGTTTGGAAAAAAGATTTGCCTTTATTTTTGCACCAGCATGTGGAGCAGGTGTTCTAAGAGCCATTTCCTACTCTGTGAAAGAACAGAGATCATCTCTATGACAACTACCAGAAGCAGAGTCCAAATACTTCTACCCACTGCATCCTGGACTGCAGGTTTACCAGTTGTCTGGAACTGATGAGACAGGATACACGCCTCTGTTCCTCTGTAACAAGTTGCCTGAAGTAGATGACCTACAGAGAGGTAGATAGAACAAAAAGCAGCCTAAAGTCTTTATGGGCTGCCTCTCCACTGCTTAAGAAAGTTGCCTGGGATGGTTGGAGTATTGATTGTCTGTGTCCCCCTTTGTGGCTGAAAGGGCTCACAATTCAGGCTCTAGGGTTATATAGCAAAGGACAATGTGATTGCGGGGTAAAGCATTTAAGGACATCTTTTTTCCAAGAGGGTCAGGGAACAAGGTCTGGGTTATCCTGAAAAGCTCTTCTCTAACTTAAGATGCTATATTCTTTAGTAAGGACAGGAATAAAGCTTAGGAGGTTTCATGCAGAATCTCTCTATCTCAGGATAGTGCACTTCCAGCATATTCTATAGCTATTCTGAGAACTACAAGAGAAACTAAGAAAGGGTGAGAAACTGGGACAGTGGAGGCTATCTGGAGACTAGGAAAAGATTTCTGAAGTCCTAATTCAGCTTAACAGAAGTTACTTATAAATTTGACAAACAATGAGAGGAAGTTCATTTGACCCATACTATCTATTTTGTCTACTATATTAATATAGTTCAGGTAAAAACAGTTCAGGTGTTCTTGCCTCATTCACATGTTCTACACCTATCCATATAATCATACCTAAGTTTTGTGACCTGTAGCTAGAATCAAGTCAGCCAGTTTATCCCTGAATGGAGGGCAACCCTTCACCCTGGCACTGAACCTAGTGTTCTCTAGGTGTCTCCACTCAAACTCTGGTTGAGAGGTATCCTCTATCACAGGGTTTTATAAATACACTTTCCTTTCCCTCCTTCAGGAGACTTTAACTTCAATAGACCTATAATTTTTTTCTTTTTCATTATTATTATATCACTTTTGTCTTCACTTCCTTCCTTCCAAACCTCTCATATACTCTCCTGGCTCTCTTCCAAATTCATGGCTTCACAGTGCTCTTAAGAGTAAAGATGGGAATTGTTTGGCTCATTTTATGCCATCCTTTCCTCCAACTCTGAGTATCTGAGACAGACATCACTAATGAACCCTAGAGGAATTACATACTGAGTTGAGGCTGAGTTTCCAATTTTTTTTTTTTTTTTTTTTTTTTTGCCTCAACAGCCCAGCGTAACAGGCAACCACAACCAATCAATTGAAGTCATAAAATGGAACACTTTTGCTTTACTAACCTCACAATAGTTAGACATTGGGACAGAGTGTACTTAACAGTTTTTTTAAATGGTTTTGAAAAAAATGATTTTGAATATAGAAAATAATAAGCAGAATTTCAAAAGCTAATTTCACCCTCTTTAAAAAATATTGCATCATGAAAGACAGGCTAATTTCACTAATATTTGCTAGATGTATTTTATTTTAGCCTTTAGAAATAAGTTATGCAATTATTTTAGGATGACAAATTATGCTCCCCATCTCCTGATGTTTTTAACGTCTTGTCAAAATGCTCAGATTTATTTTGCTTTTATAATTCATATTGATCCATTACAAAATGCAGCTAATTTCCAACTGTCATTCAATTTATTTTTATGACATTTTCTTTTTAAATTCTTGACACCACCTTTCTGTAAATTGCTTTTGCCTATTTTTTTTAATGTGGCAATCCATGGAAAAGAAAAGTCTAATAGGATACGAGAGTGGGTCACATCAGCATTCCATAGATCTACCCAGGCTTTCAAAAATGAGAGTGGAAATTGCCATGTCTATTTTGTGCTTCTTCCCAAAAGTTGATATATTACCCTGAACCACAGCATATATTGCAATTCTTTCCAGCAAATAAGTTTAGAAGGGAAAATACCAAGTCACCAAGGGATAATTTTGAATCACCAGAGCGAAGGAAGAAGAAAGGATGTGGCTGTACACATAGGATGGAAAGTTTCAACGTTTCCTGTGGCTGATGATCTAAATTTTTATTTTTATTTTTATCTTTGGGTTGAAGAGTCCCTGGCTAATAAGGAATTGTTATAGACATTGTGGAGTGTCTGTGTGTCAAGTTACTTAAAAGATGGTTTCCTGAGAAAGTGAAGATTTACACATCTTTAGATAAACTTTCTCACCTAGGCCAACTCCCTCAACAGATTTTTCTTTCAACTAAAAGAAGCAAGTTTAAGCCTAGGGGGTCAAATTGGATTAATTTGATGTTCTTGGAAAAGAGGCCATTTGTATTTCACACCCAGAATAATTCACGGGCTGTTTGGATTTCCAGGGAAGACTTAGATTTAAGCCTCACACTGGCTGGTTGGATGCCAATTAGAATGACCTTCTCTTCGACATGGCTGTCCTTGCTTTTAGGAGCCTGCTTTTAACTCCCCAAACCTGCTTCTTTGTAAGCTGGGAAGCGTATTTCACAATGAGTTTCACAAACTTGGAGAGAAATTCTTTAGCAGGTCTAGATGCTGCAGGAAGAAGGACAGTCTGCCTACATCCAGGTCTTGTCTTTCCAGTCTTGTCTCTCCAGAGCTCCAGAGCTCTGGCAATTACAATTTCCAACCCATTCAAGACAGCAGTATTTGAAATGTTTGCAAAGATGACACAGATCTATCATTCTCTGACAGCCAAGTAAGTGCCTCTGGTCATGACTCATGTTAGTGTTCCTGTCCTTTCCCGAGGTACAAAGGTAATCAAGCGGAAGAGGAAGCAACAGTAATCCAGTTTTACAAATGTTGAAATCAAGGTGAGTGGACTTTTAAAATTATCCCAAATGTCATAGGACACTGTAGAGTCACAATCCAAGGTTCCTAATTGATAGCCTCATGACCTCCTAGTCTAGAATTTCTACTGCCACATCACTTTTAACCTTCTCTTTCTTCTTCTCCTTCCTCCCTCTCCCTCTTTCATGAGTCAGGTTGACACCATGACCTTGGGATGAGAACAGATGCTCTTTGACCTTCTAGTGCTTTGACTAAGGCCATAGTTTTGCTTATTCCAAGGATAAAGGTTGTGTGTCTATAAGAGGATTAATAATCCTATCTACTTATATGGTTATTGTTGGAAACTAAATAGGCTATTTTAGGCAAAAGCCCCATCCAAATAAGACCAGAAACCCATGGTGGATATTGTCATCTATTCCCACAGCTTTGTCTATGAAAAATTTCTGGCATTTGCCTTTCTTGAAAACTTATATCCCTATCAACTCTGTCACTTGTCTTTGCTTCAGTCTTGGTTGGGTATCTATTGGTATTTGAATATTTGGTGCCCAGTTGATAGCACTCTTTGGAGGAGGTAATAGAAGAACTATTAGGCGGTATAGCCTTCCTATGAAAAAAACCTTTAAATCTGCAGAAATGTTGGTAAAAGACGTTGGGAGAGCCATTCTCAGAGTAAATTTTTCTCTTCAGAATTTTCCAAAGCTTTAGCTGTTATCACTTGTCTGTAGTCACATAAAATGATATCCAATTTATTACTCTTTAATTTTTAGTTGGTAGCTCTCCTCAGAGAAGACTGTGGCTGTAAGACGTTCTGATTTCTGTGCATGTTTAGGAACAGATTGTCTAGGCTGGTATTTCAGGCTGTATAATATATTGTAGTCAAGTATAAACCTGAATCTCTGTCCAATAGCCAATATTAAGCAAAGGAGGGAACTATTTCCTTCCTAAAATATATGTATCAAGAACTCCTTTTGGTCATTAAGAAATTACCATAAGTAGGTGCATCTTGGAAACAATAAATGCAAAAATCTATGAATGGCACCACAGCACATAGCTTATATATCTGAGTGCTCTACCTCCTTAAGGGAGCCATAAATCCATCAAACACGGGATTATAGCTGTTGCCTTTTAAGGGCAGCCCTGACATCACTGTGCAAGTATAAGAACACAGAGAACTAAAATCTGATTTCATATCTTAGATCCACTATCTTTCCCACTGTGGTCAAGGGTGAATTTTGCAGGTTCCTTTCCCTCTCAGTCTCCGTTCTCTTTCTATCAGAGCATCAAATAGACAGTTCCTGAGAAGGAGTCACTTGGTAAGTGTTGAATTTCTTTTATTTCTCACTTTATAGATTTTTTTGGGGGGGCAACTTTTATTTTATTTTATTTTATTGTATTTACCTTACCTGGATAAATTATACTGTGTATTTACTCCATTTAAATGACAGTCATCTCTCAGCAAATGTTATACTATCAACATGCTGTTGTTATGTTGAAGACATATTTAAGGAATGTAGTAGATTTCATCCTTTGACTTTTATAAGAATTAAGGATTATTATCTCTCTGTCTTTTGTGATTGGTAATGTGGTCATTAGCTGACTGTACCCAAACTTGAGGTCCTGTTTGTAGGTGTTACATGTGAAAGTCCTTCTGTTTATTACAAATGACTGAGTCATTTGGCTAGTTCCTTCCTTAATTATGCTTAATTACCATGTATAATGAGGCATCTGTTCAGATTAAGAACCTGGATCTGATGGGGTCCAGACAGTTGACCAGGTCTCCTTGTCTAGACAAGGTCTGTTGGGGGCACTGACAGATGGTGAGCCCAAAGTTTCCTGACATTAAATTCATCATGTTACTTTTATATGAAACAATTCAGGATTGACTTTGCCTCAATGGGGGGCATTCTGGGACCTCTGATGCCATTCTTCTCTCTTTGAAATGTCTCACATCTGATTTAATGTCTTCAAATTATTTTATACATATTTTGTGTGTGTGTGTCAGCATAGTGATGACTGAATAGTCCTCTGCTCCCCAACTTTTCCTCCAACTAAGTCAGACATTTCTGACATTCAAGGAACATCTTTGGAAGTGTTTACAAAGCTGCTAGAACACAGGCTGTTTTCTAGCTCTCAAAATACCATTATGCTTGCTGTGTTGAGAGGCAGGACTGGGGAGGTAGGAGAGATCTGTTCATGATAGCTCAAAATTAAAGATTTGTATTTACCAATTTGAGTTGGCTTCTCAAAAACTCTAGGAACATGAAGTTCACTAGAATGTAGATCTTACAAACCAGACGTGTGTGTGTGTGTGTGTGTGTGTGTGTGTGTTCATATGCGCTAGAAAATGCCTCCCATATGCTAGACCTTTGATGAATAACTGTTGAAGAAACAGAGCCTAAAATTAAAAGAGAGGTGAGGCTTGCTTAATAGACTGTTATTTCAGTTCTCCTTTTTTCTTGCCCCACCGCACTTGCTTCCACTCAGAGAAAGTAATTTTAACAGACTTGTAAAGGAGAGCGACTTTTAGAGAACAGAGGGACAAAGACCCAGAGGCCCAAGCATGTGTTTTCCTGCTCTTAGATTTGGGGATAGATCTCCTGCAGATGCTAAGTCTCATGCCGGCTTACTGTTAGGGCTGTTCTTCATATGATGTTCAGAGGAAATCTGAGCAGTTGCTTTGCTTTGAGTGTCTCATGTCCACAGGTTGTAGTCTGATGGATGACTATGAATCCTCTGTGTGGTATCCCCTGTGACCTGTACGCTTGCTCAGACAGCCTATATTTAGGAACACAGGTAGTTTTCTCCTTAAAGACTTTCTTTTCTTTTTGCGCTTTTTCTTTATTCTTCTCTCATATATTACAGCCTGACTGAAGCCTCTCCTCTCTCATCTCCCACTCCTCCTTCTAGTCCTTTCCTTCCCTCTCCCCCAGATCCATGCCTCCCCTGTTTCCCTTCAGAAAAGAGCAGGCCTCCCATTGATATCAACTAAACACAGAGTAACAAGTTGCAGTAAAGCTAAACATAAACCCTCATACCACTGAGACTGGATGAGGTAACCCAGTCCGAGGAAAAGGGTCCCAAGAGCCGACAAAATAATCAGAGACACATCCACTCCTACTGTCAGGAGCACCACAAAAACACCAAGCTACAGATTATATGTATGCAGATGGCTTAGCACAGACCTATGCAGGCTCCACGACTTCCATTTCCGTCTCTGTGAGCCCCTATGAGCCCTACTTAGATGATTCTGTGGGCCATGTTCTCCTGATGTTCTAGACCCCTCTGTCTCCTACATCCCTTCCTCCTCTTCTATGAGGTTCCTTGAGCTCCACTTAATGGAGCTGTGGGTCCATGTATCTTCTCCCATTAGCTGCTGGAGGAAGCCTCTCTAATGGTGATTGGGCTAGGCACTGATCTATGAGTATAGCAGAATATCATTAGCAATCATTGATAGCAAATCATTAACCTTCCTTCCTTCCTTCCTTCCTTCCTTCCTTCCTTCCTTTCTTTCTTTCTTTCTTTCTTTCTTTCTTTCTTTCTTTCTTTCTTTCTTATTTCTGTTGTATTTGGTTCTTCTATCCTAGGTCTCTGAGCCATCCAGCTTCTGGATCCTGGCTATGCAGGCAGGGTTGGGCATGGGCTTTCTTTTATGGCTTGGACCTCAAGTTAGATACCAACCTAGTCTCAAAGACTTTCTAAGGCCTTGTAGCTATATAAAGCTAAACATTTCCCCCAATTTACAATTCTTTAGAATACAATTTTAGAAGAGAGAGAGCATGTTTATGTTTCCAATGGTACTGTGTGTGGTACACCATCTCCCACACATGTATTGAACAGAGTAGAGCAGCTTTAATGTGTTACATGGCGAAAAGAAGCTTCCAATGATTGAAATAATTCTTTCCTGAAACTCTCTCTGCTATATAAGGTACCTTCAATAAGACACATCTTTGAAACAGGTTCCTCGTCTATGGAAAGAAAGCAATAATACCCCCACTTTGCAAAATCAGTTGAATGGAGTATTTATTGTATGAATGAGAATCCATGTGAATGCATCAGTGACTCATCATATAGCCTTTTGTTCTTGGAAGAGGGTTGCAGGTTGTAGTGAGTGCTCATCAGTTGAAGGCAGAAGATGTGGGCTCACACTTGACAATCTTACTCATTCTGTGGGCAGTGTTTGGCTTTTGCCCAAGCATCTATTACTCAGAGACTTCATTTTTTCCATTGGGAATTCAAAGTTCCCTCCTTCTGGACATGTGCTTGGGTGAATTAATCTCAGCTTAAAATTAAAGACACTTCTGAGGGGTTCTTGAGAACACTAAATGAGTTAGTACATACAAAGCCCATATAGAATGTATGTGTGGCATTTAACAAATGCTACATTGCTATTGTTGCACAGCCTATATTTTCTTTGTTTATGAATAACTAAATAAATTATAATTCAAATAAGTGAAATAAATAACATGTTGCTATTTTTATCATGAACTCCATACTCTCTTGTCTTATTTATGAGCTAATTCAATCAACTAGCCCATCAATTTTTATGATACATGTACTCTGTGCATTATTTTAGTTACAATAGCTTGTCAAGGCTGAAAGAACATGGTAAGTCCTCATGACACTGATGAGATGTTCATCTCATTACATATTTTGGCTCAGCTGAAGGGTCAAGGCCTCTACATTTTGTGTGGATGAATTAAATCTCTAGTGAGAAAAATTATCCATCTATCATTTATGATTTAATTGCTGTAAGTGGACAATTTGATGCCTTATTTTCCATAGATGCTCCTCCCCTGACGTTCTAGAAGTTGGTGCCAGGAAACAAGCAGGGTGGTCTCATTTAAGAGCTCGATTCCTTTAGGATCCTTAAAAACTGGGTCAAGTAACAAATGTCAAGTATCAGCACTTCCAGTTATATCACATACTCTCACAGAACCCTTCCTTACCTTTGTAGATAAGTCTTCTGTTTTACTTTCTTTGATGGGTTCATATATAAGAGCAAAAGCACATTGGCTTTCTAAATCATAACTGCAGGTTTGAGAGGAAAGACTTTTGAAGGTATCTTACAAGCAAAGACTGTATGTTTTATTTCTCCCTAGGCATTTTGTGTAACTTATTGTGAAGGGAAATATACGACTGAAATAGTTTCTAAAATGTCTAAGATGGGCACCGCAAATTACAGAGAGCCTGGGGTAACCCATAAAGATTCCAACTTGTGGTTTGACTCAAGGTCAGAGAGTCAGAGCTTATGTTGCTCTCCAAAGCTGCATAATAGGGTACAAAGGCCTGGTTACCAGGTGTCTTACACTTCAAGGTCTAATCACAAGCTGCTTTGCCATGGGGCATGGTTACCAGTGTTTTGAAGGGTCTATACTTGGTTGTATGTTGTGCTTTGATCTTGAAAGGGGGAGGTCTTTTGCCTTTCCCCTTGCTAGTGTATAAAAAATCTCATTAGAAATAAACTTGAGGATGCTGAGTATTGACCCAGGACCCTCCCTATCCTGTGTCTCTATATTTTTCTTCATCTACTTCTGTATTTCCTATCTAGCATTTCCCAGTTCCCCACTTTCCCCTTCAAGGGGCCCTTCGACAGGTTGGGGCTGAACTGCAACACCAGACCCAGGCAAGAGCCAAGAACTCTTCCTGTTTTGTGATGTTGTAAAAGATACTGGGTGTTTCCTCTGCTTGAAAGGTCTCTTCTTCAATTCTTCCTGAGGAAACTTCTGCTCAGTAATTAAGCACTCAGCTCAGACACAATGTTCTTCAATCTTTCTCTGTCTTCTATACAGCCTATAAAGAGTCTTTTCTTCTCATACAACTGGACTTTGTAAGCACCCTGTTACTTTGTTTCCTGCTATGAGTTCCTAGAAGATACTTTGCATATCACTTCACAGAAACTTAGGTATCAAACACAGGGAAATTCCTCTCCAGAGTAAGTCAGCAATTGTTTGTGGAGTAAGTGAATACATAATAACCCTTCAATGGCCATATCAGGCTATCAAACTAACATCGAAATTAGTGTATGTCTGGAAGCTCTGCAAAGATCAAGTTACAGGCTGTAACAAGTCAAGTTAGTGGCTTGGTGGATGCACAGAGTTCTTTTGTTAATCTTTTTTGGTTAGGTCTTTGATCTATGATACTACCCTTGAGTTCAGAGCATTAGACATATTTTGAGCCATGCAAAAATACATACATTTTTGCTATAATGTAGTATTTTTATTGTATAAATTATTTTATTAATGGTGTATTTGAAGTTTGTTGTGAGCTATTAGCTTCTTATGAGCAATCTACTTTTAAGTTCTTCTTGAAAAGGTTTGATTCTATCTATCTATCTATCTATCTATCTATCTATCTATCTATCTATCTATTTAAAGAAACTGCATTTTGGCTACTCCCAGGTCTCCTTTTCCCTTCTCTCCTAGACAGAACAGGAAGCTGAAATATCTCCTCAGGTTTCCATAATGAGATAATGGCAAAATTCTTCAAGGAGGGTCTCATTATAAAACTTAATGTTCATGTACTCTACCAAATCCATATGTAGAAATCCTATTCACCAATATAATGCTTTTAGGAAGTGATTAGTTCATGAGGATTGTGCCTTCATTAATCAGATTAATACCCCTATGATAATAAATCTGAAAGGGTTGATTGCACTTGACCATGTGAGACTAGATGAGCAGATAGACATTTGCAAAGTGGGAATGCCTTCACCAGACACCAGATCTGTCATCAACACCACCTTGGATTTCTCCACCTGTGCAACGTGGAGAACAAAGTTTTTGTTGTCTAAGTCACCCATCTAGTGTGTTCATTCCATTGTTACAAAACCAGGGAGCTTTGCCTTTTTCTCTTCCTACATAAGTGCAACACCTGTAGAAATCACCCACGATGCCTGAGAAACAGTGCTACAATGAGAGGTGGCAAGATAAGAAAATAGAAGGAGACTAGATCTTGGAATTAATGACTAAGTCTTCCTACCCAGCCCAAGATCACCTTCCTTGAGCTTTTTAAGGTTGTAACCAAAGAAGGGCTCATGTTTAAACCATTGTAATGAAGTTTGCTGTTCTTCCCAGGTCAAACATAAATCTAAGTGATATGTTATTTAGCAAGAGGGCAGGCTGCCTTATGCTATAATAAATGAATAACCAAGAAATCTCAGTGGTAACACATAAAATGAGTTTGTTTCCTCCCCATAATTCTCCGCATGGGGTTTCAGATCATTTTCTAGGGAGCTGACATCCATGTCTTAATTAGCTCAGCTTTACAGCTTCTAGGTTCTTGTGACAATTCCACATTAACATATTCTCCCATGACCACCAGAGCAGGAGAAGGAAGTGAGGTCAGAGAGTAGGGCAAGTGCAATTCAGTACTCTGACACATTTTGTATCTTCACATATTTCACTGAACAAACCAAATTGTCATGTCCCAGTAGCCTCAAGACATACAGGAGGACAATCACTCCTTATCTAAAAGAGGAGCCTTGACTTGATGAGCAATGAGTCTGTCTCGTCCATCAGAGATCACCACTGTCAGTTAAAGACTAAAGGGGCAATGTTCTGATGAAATGACCAGGTAAAGCAAAGAAGAGAACTGGATAAAATATGTGTAAATCGAAGCATCTTACACAGTGACTCATACTGCCTCCTCCTCTATTTTTCCTATATGATATTGGTACCGAGAAGAGCTTTGCTAATAATGGACTTGGAAGCCACTATGATAGATGCAGGGGAGACCAGACACTGTGGAACTTGCGATAGTGTTCATCCACTCACTGGTCATTCTCCGTGAGAGTTGATTTTCCTTCCCCATACTGTGAACCTACTGTGATTCTAAAGGAAACAGGAAGCACTGCTGCTGATCTGTAATTGTTTGTGACACTTTCCTGTTGCTTTCTCCTCAGGTCCCTCTGAATAACTTGTTTTCTCATGACTGTAACTCCAGCAAAGTCATTTTAAAAACGTCTCTGGGAGTTTGGTGAATAGAATTTAATTGAAGCATGACTTGAACTTTTCTTAGGGCTTTCACATGGACTCCACATAGACGCTGTTGCCATGCTAGTGGGTCAATGCTTCTGACTATGGATGCATTAGCTGATGAAACATGGTTGTCTGTCTATCACACGCTGTACAGTAATCATGTATGTTTAGGGAGTGTGGTAAGGAAGGGGGGATGAGTAAGGAAAAGAAACAGCCCCATCTCTTGGGTTAACTCTACTGCAGAGAGCCATGTTTTATTTCACAATGGTGTCTGATCTACCTTGATACTTTCCAGTAGGGTGGACTAATGACATCTTTGCTTAAACCCATATCACCATCTGTGCAATGCAGGGTGACAGCATCTATCTCAGAGATTTTTGGGAAGGTAAGACAATGGTGAGGAACGTGAGATTTACCAGTGTTTGTGTGTGTTTTTTCTCAGCAGGAACAATAGTTGTGGATAAAGTAGTCTACATTCCTCAGGACTAGAAAAGTTCTCTTTTGAAAATTTATATTCTAAACTGAATGATCCTCCATTAAAATATTTGACTTAAAAGAAAAATCTCTCTTGGAACCCCTAAAAAACGATGTGATAAAGGACAATGTTTGAATTCATTGCCCTCTTTTTCTGGGGAAAGGTTTCCTTGCGTTAGAGAGCAGGGAAATGCTTTGATTTGTTTTTGGAGTTTTTTTTTTTTTTTTTTCCTTTCTGGCTGCTGGATGCTTAGTGATATCAGAAAAGAACTGTGAGTTCAGGTTAGATGGAGGTTCCAGGGTGTTAGGAAAAACAAACAAACAAACAAACAAGCAAACAAACAAACAGACAACTAATGTCAATTAAGCAGGGCGGATACCTAAAGGGCGGCTTATTGAAAGACTTTCAATGTGGCTGGATAAGTTGGTAACAGGCAAACACAGCACCCCATGTTGGGCCAGGCAATAGCTTTTAAAAAGGAGCAAGAAGGGTTAGGGGCTGATGGTGTATGATGACAATAATTGATCCTAGGAAATGCTGGCCTCTGATAACACACAAAAGGTCCTAACAATGGCTAGCATTTATTTAACATCTATAGTAAACTGGAGGCTTGCTATGCTTTAAATATTCTGTAAGTGTATATTCCAAAGTTTCTTGTGTTAAATTTAATTGCCACTGTGAGCTATTGAGAAGATGAAAGCTTCATTTGACTATAGCGACTAAAGGTGCAGCTTTTCACAGGAGATAAGACAGGATAAGGTGACGTAATGGAGGGACCCCTTGGATTGTATACTATGGCTTTGTAATAAGAGTGATGTATCTGGGGTGATGTCTCAGTGGGGAAGGGCACTTTCTGTGTAAGCATATTGACTTGAGCTTGATCCCCAGCATGCATGTAAAAAGCAAGGCATGACTGTGTGTATCTGTAACCCTAGAATAGTGTGTGTGTGTGTGTGTGTGTGTGTGTGTGTGTGTGTGTGTGTAGAGAGAGAGAGAGAGAGAGAGAGAGAGAGAGAGAGAGAGAGAGAGATGGGGAAGACCCTAGAGTTCACTAGGCAACCAGCCTAGACCAAATACCAAGCTTTGTGTTCAGTGAGAGACTCTTTCTCAAGACAATGAGAGGAAGAGGAACAGAGGAAAACATCTGCCATCCTGCCATCCTGCTCCGGCCTCTATGTCTATGCTCAGGGCATGCACACCCCCATATCCAATCCCTACACATAGTGAACAAAAGAAAGATGAGGGAAACAAAGCAGGAGATACATTTATACACACTTCCATTTTTCCTATGTGACTCTATAAGGATTAAACACTTCCCCACAACCTTGAACTAGAACCATGAGACAAACATCTTTACTGAGTGTCTTAATTAGCCTGTGATATTGTGTTTGTAGCAGTGGTAAGCAGCTCAGCACAGTGGTCATCCTGAATGCTTTTCACAGCTATCTCTTTTAACCCTCAGAGTAACCCTACGTGACAGTTCCTGTCAATAAACAGTCAAGTCACAATTTGAACTCAGCTCATCATGATTACAAATTCTGTGTCTCTACCCACTCCCACTGACCCTTTTTCTTGCTATCGTGTCTCTATGTAAACAGGGTTACATGAACATTTTGGCTTTTAGAATTATAAGGCATCAGCAAAGGTATGAAGTTGGAGCAGTTAAGGAGGACAGGCATATGGAAATGTAAATATTTTCATGTAAGATCAAATTGTCCCTTAGCCATCTCTGTTCCGCCCATCGACATGCATGCTTTTCTTTCTTGGCTCAGATGTCTTTGCTTCTGCTTTCATGGTTGACTGCAGATTTTAGCACCAAATACAATATAACCTGCTGAGATACCATTCTCTGAATTGTAGTGGGTAACCATTCCAGTTTTGACTTGGAAGTTTCAACCCCCATTGAAGCTTCGGTAATGGTCACACCTACAAGGCAGGGCTGAGAGAGGACATTGAAGACCCGAGTACTGGATGCCGGGGCTCTCTTGGTTCTGGGACCCTGGACACTGGAGGTAGAGTGAGCAGAGTTCTCCAGAGAACACCGCCAGACTGCGCCATACATTTGCCAGACCTTACAACCTACCTATCCCTTCATTTGTAAGTTACCCCACAAAATAAACCTCCCTTTTAACTACATGGAGTGACCTTAATAATTTAACCAATACTGAATCACTTATAAATGTGCTTTAAAAAGTAATGGAGGCTGGGATTAGGAGTTGAAAATTATTGGAGAAATACAATGCCAACATTGGCCCTTTCCTTTCATTTTGAAACAGAGTGCTGAGGGAAAAAAAGTAGGTGTAAAACTCATAAGCTGGATTTGCTCTCTTCAATGCCAGAGTCAACAATAAAATTCTAATAAAAAGTAATTTTAGAGCAACCCAAGTCTTATGTACCCTCTCATACTTCCTAAGCATCATGATTCTTAGACTGTCCATTGGGTCCCATACATTTCCAATTCCCTGTGCTGTCCACTGCCTTTGGATATATAGTTTATTCTATATATCACAGCACATAGTCTCCCAAGACTTCTGACCTGAGCCTTTACATACTTACCTTCCTTTTAGCCTTTTCCATGCATTTCAAAGTTACTTTTCTGATAGCAAAGGAGGCAAACAGATAAACAGAGCCAAAGTAGAGTCCTCTACACAGACTACGTAAGCCTAGAAAAGTCTATTACACTGGTAAACTTGGCCCCATCACTTTAGTATGTGCTGACCACTAACCCTGGCAGTAGGGGTTGGAATGGAGTGGTGGTGGTGGGTAAAGCAGCTGCCTCCACATATGGTGGGGGAAGCATTAGGGGCACACAGGAGAGCAGTCTGCCATTTTGACTTGCAAGCCTCCACTTTTGGATTATCCAGAGAGTCATGAAAAGCTATTAGTTTACATTTAATTTTGCACCAGAGAATAATCTTAATGTGAGCAGGCTGGCCCAATCGGCCCTCAATCATGCTCAAATGTTTACTGAGGGATACGTGCAGTCTCTAGAAGTAATTCATACTCAGTAGTCCAGAAAAGGAAGCTCCCAGCAGTATAAACAAAAGTTTCTTTCCTCTCATACAAAAAAATGAGTGATTGCTTCAAGCCAAACACTTAAGTTCATAATTGTATCTTATTACACTTTGCTAACCTTAGTGTTATTGAAGTCTTCTTCAGTACAGAAGGAGAGAACGTTTATTAACTTGAGGCCAGATGGAAAGTTTGATACACTTTACTATTATGCCTAAGAGAGCAATGTTTGGGAATATAATTGATGTTTTGCAAATTGAATGCACATTTTGACTGAAATGTTTTTCTGTTCAGGCTTAGCATGTCATTTAAAAAAATGTAGTCAAGCAGCAGAAGTTATGGACCACCTAAAAAACTGAAGGTGTAACTTTCAGAGAACTCTGGTGCCATGCACATCTATGCCATGCACAACATCTAGAAAAGGGGATAAGGTAATTGTGTTTTTAGAAGAGGAGTTTATTGGCAGGGAAGAAGCTTTACACATCAGAGTGGAAAATAATACAAATAAAGTTGGCTTCATTCCTCTCCGAGACATGGATGTACAAACTGACCCACTGCATAGTGACCCCAGAAAACAGCAAGAGTTATAAGTTGGCTGAGACACTGTGATCATCTGGATGCTTGATTTTGTAAAACTGCTGTAGTAATGATTGTAATAAAGTAGACCATAAACAGCCATAATAAAAACCAGAAAACTCACTGTGACCTGTAATCCAACAGTTCCTCCATAATTCCCTTTGCCTCTGTGCACACACAGCATACAGTCAAAAAGGAGAAATTTGTGTTTCATGTTTGAAGCATCAATTTATAATTCACTTTTATTATCTTTTTTTCTCATTAGTAAAAATATACCTCAGGTTTTGTTGGGGGCACATTGCTGACAAGTGAAGATGAAAGTGTGGGTGTACATGGGACTGCGTTGCTATGTTCTGGGTGACAAAGCAGGCGTAAGACAAATGAGCCACTTCCGGAGAATGCCCTATAGATGAAGAAGCCCACACCCACTTCTGGCCTTTCTCTTGCACACTGAGAACCATTCAGCTGCTGAAGTGCCCAGTCTTCTTAACCAAGTGTGGAAACGCCACCCTACACTTGTTAATTAGGAGCTATGCCTGGATCTCTTGAGTTCCTCCATCCTCACGGCTCCATCCATCTGGTGGAGTCTCTAGAGACCTATAACAGAACAGCTGGATTGTTTCCAAGGTCCTGGCTTTTCTTGAGGCTGTGTCTGCTCTGACTGGTCAAGCTTAGTGACAAATGATTTTTGTTTTCAATTCTAGGAAAACATGGATAGATCACAGATTGTTTTTTATGACATAAACAGCAAGAGGAAAGAAGACAGTATGAGTCTGAGATGTGATTTGTGCATAAAATGTTTGATACCTGGTACCTGATTAGATGTGAAGAGTTGAAAGAAGGGAAGGAAGGAAGAAAGGAAGAAGGAAGGAAGAAGGAAGGAAGAAAGGAAGAAGGAAGGAAGAAGGAAGGAAGGAAGGAAGAAGGAAGGAAGGAAGGAAGGAGGAAGAAGGAAGGAAGGAAGGGAAAGAAAGGAAAGGAAGAAAGGAAGGGAGGGAGGAAGGAGGAAAGATTGAAAAACTGAGTTTTAGTCTGTGGAAGTGGAGGTTTGGGAAGGTCAATTTGCAAAACATAGATCCAGGGTGCATAGACTCAGAAAGGGGAGAAAACAAACTTGACTTTAGACACACTGACATTTTTGTACTAACATAAAATCTACCAGAACAGGTTGTTTGAGGTGATGGGATAAGTGACTGCTGAGAGAAGGAAGCTCTGTTAAAAGTTATTTTCTGATCCCCACAGTATATTTATTCTCACCATGTCCAAATTGAGGTGCTCCATATAACTTTGCTTCCTAGTAACTTTCTTTTTTGTTTCTGCACGTGGAGGTAGGACAACATGGCAAGCAGGGAGTGGTGATGGGGCCTTTTATTCAGCATCAAAATGTCTTCATTTTGATTTATGGAACTGTAGCTTCCTCATTGCATTGAGTTTTCTAAAATATGCCAACTTTTCCTACTAATCAGATTCGTTTTCTTTCTTGGTTTCTTGGCCTCAGTGCTCAGTTTGCCTCTGTATTTCATCTTCTGTCCCTCCACAGCTGTCTTATTTGCCGTCTCTATTACATAGTATGCAGTAGCTTCTACATGTGTTCCTCTGGCTTGTTGGGACTTGATATGACTTATTTGATGTTTAGGTAAGGTGTCCTATGCCCATCCTTCAATTTCTTGTACATATATTTATCTTTTATATATTTAACTTAATCTCTATTTGATTCTTACACTGATGACAAGTCTAGACACTATTTCCATGGCTTGTCTTTTGTCAATAGCACCAACAACTTTCCCAGGGAACAACAAAACAAATTGTTAGGAGTTTTAGATTGCTAACACCTTTTACCTAGAAGCAAAGATATACAGAGCTAGGAGAAAGATAAATCACAACGAAAACTTCAAGTAACTTTTTAAAATAGCAGGTGTCAAATCCTTTTTAAAAACTTTTAAATGAATCTTCTTTCTTTTGTTATGCTATATTTTAATGAACAGAAGAACAGATGTTAAATTAAGAGAGGATTACACTGGGTGTTGAGGGTTTTGAATTCTTAAATAGAAAGACATATAGTGTGCAGAGTGTTCCCATGTTAGTTTGGGCTCTTCCTTACACCTCATGTTCAGATGGCTCAGAGACTATATCATAAACTATTGGCATCATAACTTCCACTTAAGCATGTGATTTCCAGCTGTGAATTGTTGGAGGGGAGGGCAATGATGTGAAACTGAGAAAGCATTTGGACTCAAAAAAGAATATCTATCCATTTTGAATGAATGATACTTTAATAAAATAAAACAATATCTAGGGCTAGTGAGAGGACTCAGTCAGTAGGTTGTCTGTTGCACAAGAATAAGGACCTGTGTTTGGATCCCCATATCCACATAAAAGCCAGGTGTGGCAGTACACACCTGTAATCTTATCCCCAGTGAGGAAGACATAGCAGAGGAGGATCCCTCAGGCACGTTGGCCCACCAGTCTAGCTTAATCTGTAAATTCCATGCTCAGTGAAAGACTCTGTTTCAAAAAATAAGATGGAGAGGCATTGAGAAAGACATCTGTGATAGTCAGTTTTAACACTCTACCTGAAACAACCTAGAGTCACCCAAGAAAAGAGGATTCATAAGGAATTATCTCTCATGGGTATATATCTTTTGGTAATTGTCTTGATTGTTAATTGATATAGGAAGACCTAGTCCATTGTGGGTGGCACCATTCCTTACCCAGGAACTCCTGAACAGTTTAAGAGAGAAGTGAGCTAGATGAGAACAAGTGATGGGGAATGCACATAATCTCTTATTGCTCTTGATGGTGGATGTGGTATGACTGGATGCCTTAGCTCCTGCCTTGACTTCCCTCAAATGATGGACTATACTTGGAATTGTAAACAGAATAAACCCTTCCCCTGCTCAGTTGATGTTTTGTTGGGATATTTTATCACAGCAACAGAAATGAAGCCAGAACAAGACCCAAGTTCACACGCAAGTATACACACAGGGATGTCCACACACACATACATGCTCTTAGGGACATGTAGACACATATGGTCAACATCTAATCAGTGTGAAAAGTTGTCCCCGATTAGGGCGATTTCTTCTGGTAATCATTCGGTTAGTTTTCTGGTTACCAATCAGTCTACAAACCTGGTTGAAAATGTGGTCTTGAAACAAAAGTTACAAAACAGCAAATACAAATTCTACCTCAAATTAAGTAAAGCTATATGGCAAATTGATATGTCGCATGGAGGTGAATAAAAATGGGATAAAACTTCTAGCTTATACTTAGAAGCAGTAAAGCATGCAATTGCATTCTTGATGATAATCTTGAAATATTGGTTAAAAATGTTTGGCAAGAGTTAATTATAAAAACAGTTAAGAAGGTTAAAAAAGTACATAACTTTCAAACGACTGGAGCAGAAACAAGTACTATTCAAAAATTAACATGGAAACACAGAAAATGATTTCATTTATGATAATAAAGATGACAAGTTAAGAGCTTACTAAATATCCAAGACACCCTCCTGCAATAGACCAAAAGAGTGGTCTGTAAAAAGGATTATAACCTATTTCTTTCTTAATTTTTTAACTGAAATTTTTTCATATATTGCATACTAATCATGCTTTTCTTCTTCCTCAACCCCATCCAGATTCTTCCCATCTCCCCACCTACTCGACTCCATGCCCCTTCTCTCTCTCTTAAACAAACAACACTCAAGTAACTCATACATAGAAAAAGTCCCCACAAAAACACAACTCTAAAAATGAAGAGCTATTATATTTGTAAAACATAAATAGATCAACATGTTCTATTATTTATATAAAGTTATCTGATACTTCAGATTTCATAAACAACTAAATTTGAGACAAATTATAAGCTAAGATATTTGAATGTGGATGCTGTCTATGCTGACAATGAAACTCTAATCACTAAAGTAGGAAAGACTCTTTAAATGGGTAAAGCAATACATGACTCAACTAATGAATGAATTACCATAACAAAACTCTGAGTTTACTAACAATTCTGATAGCAAACATGTAAATGAGTTACAGTTCCATTTTTCAAACTGTCAAAGGTTCAAAAGTGGTTTTAATCAATGGTGTAGAGGAAAAGCCTGATGCTGACTGGAGCAGCTGCTAGCCGTGGGCTCTGAAAAGCAGTTTGTGTATCTGTATAAAGAAGACCAACATGTTCCATGCCTTGATCCAGCCACAAAGAAAAAGGCAGAGATGTGAAGGGTAATTCCCAAGGATATTCACTTCAGCATTATTAATCAAAACCACAAGTGACTAAAACTTTACAAATTATAAGAATATTGTGCACTGCAATTAAGTTAGTGAAGTCACATTCCCAAGTTGTATTTCCATGCAGTGAAAAGCTCATAGACAAAGTTTCCTGAAGACTTTCTTCCAGAACCTTTGCATATTTGGATCTCTTTTCCTTTTAAGGAGTTTTTCAGTTGTCATGTACTGCTTTTCCTTTCACCAAAGACATTTGCTTCAGAGAAAGTTTTTGTTTCCACATACTGAAGTGCTGACCTCAGACCATTAGAGGAAACATGTGCATTGCCACTGTTAGCTTCCTTCTTGGCTTCTCCCTGCTGAAGGTCCGGACTTAGGTAACTGGTTGGCTAGCTTCTCTCCGGTGATACCCTCAGAGTGAGGAGAAGGAACTGAGGAAGTGCCACCAGTGGAGATGGTTACCATCAGTCTGGTCCAGGGGTTTCAATTCTTGCAACATTCCTCTTCCCACACTTGTAGACGGCAGTTTTGAGATGGAGTGCCAAGCCAGCAGGTTACTGAACGTGGATGCTATTTATTGTAATCACAGATGTATAAGTTTATAAAGAATATAGACTGTTAAGTATATGCCTGCAACTGATCTTTTGGAAGGGAGGATTGGGCAGACTCACCAAAGAGTTTAAGAAATTGTGTCTATGTATGTTTTGCCTGAATGTATGTGCATGCACTAAAGGAGGGCCTGGTGTCCATGGAGGCTGAAGTCAGTGTTGGATCCTCTGGAACTGGAGTTACCAGTGATTTTGAGTCCCCGTGTGGACTGCATGTGCTGCAAATCAAACCCAGGTCTTCTGGAAGAGCAGCAAGTACTCTTAACTGATGAGCCATCTCTTCAGAGTCTGTAATTGATCTTTAGAAGTTTTTTATTTGAATGTTTTCATACAGCCTATATAAAAATGAAGTAGAATCTTTTTGGAAAACATGGATTTATTATTTACTAGTTAAAGAATCTCATGATAGGGACCGATGATAAGGGGAGGTAATAGTTGTTAGTGACTCAGCCTGTGAAATGCCTCATATGAAGACAGCCTGCTGATGCCTGCTATCTGGTTTGCACAGACATTTAAAGAACTTATTGTGTGTAAGAATGTGTGAACAGATCTGCCCAAGGCACTAGGGCCCATTATTTCCTGACAAACTGCTGAGTGGAGAAGGCTGTTTGAATGGAGAGGCAAAGCAAGTATTGCCTGAAGGGCGATATTCTTTTATCTATTGCTTCAATTGTAATCAAATATAGGTGTGTTTCTGTGCTGCCCAAAAATTATATTACTGGGACAGTCAGTGATCAGAACCAGGGTACAGAGGGAGAAAATACTATTCTTGGTGATCAGGAAGTAATATTTTTGGTAACAAAGCAGGAATATGAGAGATGTCTTATACAGCAACCATCAAGTAGAAGTCAGTTGTAGAAGCTACCAGGTTAATAGAATTGCTTGAAATTATTTATCATTTGAATTGAGGGGGGATGTAATTTAGAGGAGGAAGAAGACTGAGTCTGAAGCCTATATAGTCCTACACAGGGCAGTGGAAAGATTAAAATAAAGATAGTAAAGACCTTTAACTAAAAACCTTTTATTTGAAGCAATTAATTTTTCATTACCTTTGAATTTCCAGGGAGCTACTTTTCCCCACCATAAACAAAACATATAAAGTTTCTAACTCTGCATGATGTTTACCATAACTACAACAGTATAAGATGTTTTGTGATTGGGTGTTCAGCATCTCCCTAGTAAATGTAAGTAATTTGCTTAAGGAACTGGCAGATTATGTATTTCCAGTGTCCTCAGTTTCTGTAATTTTAAAGTCTGCTGGTTTAGGTGCTGGCATATAGCAATCAATACACCAGATAAAATGTGTCTTCACTCTTTCAAGTTACTTGCCTGAAGTACTTATTTCCACACACAAGCGTGTCCTTTCTGCTTTGTCAATTTCGCTACGTCTAAGCAGAAATAAAGCATGCATGACATAAATCAGTTCTAAGAACTCTTATAGAACTGTTTTTTTGTCTAATGCTGAAGAAAGGCGCAATAGTGGCAGATGGAAAAAATATTATTTTGCTAGGTATTGTGATAGCAGATGTTTATACGTTCTCAAACCAATCTAGGAAGCAGATATTTTTATGATAAAGGAGAAAACTACGGCTTAAAAGGAGTGACGTAACCCACAGGGATGTCCATAATAAAACAGATGAGCAATCCTAATTGTCAAGAATAATGTATAGGAACTTGCTGGCAGGGATGCAAAATGGTGCAGTCATCTTGGAAAACAGTTCTTCAGAGTATTACACATAAAGCTACCATAAGACATGGTATTTCCAGTCCTACTTATATGACCAAGTAAAATTAAAATATGTGAGTCTCTCGGCGTGAACCAATGTGTGAACTGTGCTATAAAAGTTGCCTTAAATATAAGCCTGCCTGGACTGAATCTACCAGGTTGAGCTGAATCCCCAGGGGAGTCTTTGCCCTGGAGGAGATGGGAATGGGGGGGAGGGGCTGAGGGGAAGGTGGGGGTGGAAGCGGGGTGAGGAAAGGGGAACCCATGGCTGATATGTAAAATTAAATTAAATTATAAAGTAAATAAATTAATAAATAAATAAAAAGGAAATCTCACAAATGAAAAAATACATGAGTCTTGGACATGAATTTTCACAGCATTATTAATTTCTCAAGTATGAGTATGATATACATATATAGATGTAGATAAAATATGATATATCTGAACAATGGGATATTAGTTATAAAAAGGCATGAGATATTAACACATGTAGTCTTTGTTTTTTGTTGCTGTAATAAAACACTGGCCAGGAAGGGAATTATTTGACTCATAATTCCTATAATTCCTTGTCATAGAGCATCGTGGAAGCCAGGGCAGTATTCGAAGGCAGAAAGCTGGAGTTAAAAGATGAAGCAGATATCATTGTTTTTCTCTGCAGAGTAGTACTCCATTGTGTATATGTACCATATTTTCTTTCTCCATTCTTCAGTTGAAGGGCATCTAGGTTGTTTCCAGGTTCTGGCTATTACAAACAATGTTGATATGAACATAGCTGAGCAAATGCCCTTGTGGTATGATTAAGCATTCCTTGGATATATGCCCAAGAGTGCTATAGCTGGGTCTTGGGGGAGATGGATTCCCAATTTTCTAAGGAAGCACCATATTGATTTCCAAAGTGGCTGTACAAGCTTGCATTCCCACCAGCAGTGGAGGAGAGTTCCCCTTGCTCCACATCCTCTCCAGCATAAGCTGTCATGAGGTTTGCAGGCAAATGGATGGATCTAGAAAAAAAAAATCATCCTGAGTGAGGTAACCCAGACTCAGAAGGACGAACATGGTATGTACTCACTCATAATAGGATACTAGATGTAAAACAAAGATGACTAGACTGCTACACAACTCCAGGGAGGCTACCTAGAAAACAGGACCCTAGGAAAGACACAGGGATCGCCCAATGACAGAGAAATGGATGAGATCTACATGAACAACCTGGACGACAGTAGGAGTGATGAAGGGCAAGGTTTGAGGAAAGAAAGCTTAGGGGAGCAGGAGATCCCAGCTGGATCAAGAACAGAAAGGGAGAACAAGGAATAACAGACCATGATAAATGATGACCACATGAGAACAGGAATAGGCAGAGTTCTAGAGAGGTCCCCAGAAATCCACAATGATACATCCTCTGTAGACTGCTGGCAATGGTCGAGAGAAAGCCTGATCTAACCTGGTCTGGTGATCAGATGGCCAAACACCCTAATGGTTATGCTGGAATTCTCATCCAATAACTGATGGAAGTGGATGCAGAGATCCTCATCCAGGCCCCAGGTGGAGCTCCAGGAGTCCAACTGTGGAGAAAGAGGAGGGACTGTAAGAGTGTGAATTATTGAGACCAAGATTGGAAGAGCACAGGGACAAATAGCCAAACAAATGGGAGCACATGAATTAGGAGCCAGGGGCTGTGGAGCCCCCAACTGGATCAGTCCCTCTGGATAAGTGAGACAAATGAATAGCTTGAACTGTTTGGGAGGCACCCAGGCAGTGGGACCTGGACCTGTCCTTAGTGCATGAGCTGGCTGTTTGGAACCTTGGGCTTATGCAGGGACACTTTGCTCAGCCTGGAAGGAGGGTACTGGACCTGCCTGTACTGAATCCACCAGGTTTAAATGAATCCCCAGGGGAGTCTTGGCCCTGGAGGGGATGGGAATGGAGGGGAGGGGCTGGGGGGAAGGTGGGGGCAGGGGCGGGAGGGGGAGGACAGGGGAACCCATGGCTGATGTGTAAAATTAAAACACATATATAATAAATAACAAAAAAAAAAAAAAGGAAAAAAAAAGATGAAGCAGAGACCATAGGGGAATTCTGCTTACACACTTGCTTCATGTGGCTTCCTCATTTACCTTTCTACCCAGGGATAACATTGCCCTTAGTGGGCTGGGACCCCCTGTATCAGTCAGCAAACAAGAAAATACCCCACAGACTTCGCCACAGGCTATTCCAATGGAGACAGTTCCTCAACTGAAGTCCCCCCTCTTCCAAGTCAAATGGGCAACCAAGATTAGCTATGTATTATAATGAACCTGAGAAGCCTTTTGCTTTGGAATCCACGCATAAAATGCCACATACTGGATGATGTGGTTTCTATGAAGTGGCTCAAATTGGAAAATTCATACAAATGGACTTGCTTATAATGCAGAATAAAGGTAAATATTAATTTTTTGTGAAGTATTATGGTTCGATAAACATTTCTTAATGTTGCAACATTGAAAAGGATGAGAAATCTTTCAATGATATGAATTTAAGTAAGTAGATATTTAGGAGTTCACACTCCAGAACAGGACCGAATCATCAGTAAAGTTCTGACAAAGTGATTCAGTGAGTGAGTCCTCACAACCAAAAGAGCTAGACAATTACCCCATGGAAAGGAATATTCAATATTAAAAGGATGTAGGGTCTTAAAATTTTATGGTTTGGAATTTTCTTGCCTTCAAAACTAAGGGAGAGATTTAATCTGGATGTACGATCTTGTTGCCTGGTGAGTTTCACTGTGAGGTGTCTGGCTGGGGAATGATACTTCTTTGGAGGTCCTTCAAGTAACTGTCCATCTTGTCTGTTTGGGCAGTTAGAATTGCCAGTGGGAAATCCAACAATCCCTTTCTTGGAGAGTGACAGCCTGTTTTCTAGGTGCCAAGATCTGAGGGCATAGCAGTGGTCAGGACCAATTTGGAGGGTCACTTTGAAAGACCCCCACTGGAGATCTTCCCTCAGGAGAGACCCCGAACCCAAGGAACACGCCGAAACCACGGATCAGATGCAAACAGCAAGAGGGTTTATTTAAATGCACAGGTACCTGGGGCAACAAAGTCTCTCGGAGGACTTGCGCACCTTCCTAGGGAAAGGGGGACTTTTTTATAGGATCCCAGGGGCAGAGGCGCGGTTACAGAAGTGAGAAGCATAGTTACAGGGTTCCCATTGGTTGATTCAAATAAGGCCAGGGTGAACTTGGGGACATCTCAGAAATTTGATGTGTGTGGCTGACCTGGCCTTGTCTAGGGCACAGTGGGTGTTTTCCTAGCCCCTAGCCCAACTGTTTATTCCCCAAGGCCAGGTGGCCAACCACAGATATCCTGTTTTGACTCAACGGTTTCTCTCCCAAGGCCAGGTGGTTATGAACTCCTGTTTTTCTGGTACTTGCCTTGCAGAATGGCGTTTCTTAGGCTAAGTTATTTGGACCGGGGGGGGGGGGGGGGGGCTTTCAACTTCTCCTACAGGCATTCAATAACTCCAAGTCTCAGTCCTTGTGAAGACATGTTCAGCAATGGCTACCTTATGTTCATTGAAATGGGGCTCTTAGAATTAAGTCTGTCTCAAATTTCTCTAGGGGGAGTGTTAGACTATAATGGCCAAGGATTCCTCAGGGTTCCTGATGTACAGGTCTGGAACAAGATTTGTAATGTTGCATTTCTAGAAGTGTCTGAGTGCTCCTGTTGCTGTGTGAACGATAATACTGTGAGGACTATTTGGCCAGGCGTAAAGTCATCACTCAGCCTTTTTATTCTCTCTATTCAAAGGCAGATCAACTCTGCAGTTAACCCTGTCTTTGTTACAGGCTTGGCAAAGTTGTTGACAGGACAGGCAGCACTTTATAAAGTAGTGTGAGAAACTCTTGATGAAGCTGGTTTAGCACACATCTTTGTTTCCTCAGGACGGTAGTATGCTGACACACAGTACTTGCCTTGAGATACATTTCGATTCTTTTTGCTCTTCCTGGACTAAGTTGCTTTTTTCCTCAAACAAGGTAAATTAAGTAAAAGCGATAAATGTCCATTTCAATAGCATCAAAAAATCTGTTCTGATAGGATTCTGACTGCCTCCCACATTTAAAGGACATTAGGCCCTTTGCTGGTTACTTTTTTTTGCCAACTTGACACAAAAGCCAGAGTCATCTGGGAAGAGGAAACCTCAGTTGAGAAAATGCCCCCATCACACTGAACTATAGACAACTTGATGGGGGCACTCTCTTGATTAATAATTGATATGGGAAGGCCCAGCTCACTGGTGGTACTGGTCAAGTGGTCTTGGGGAAAAGAAAGCAAAATAAGTAAGCCATGGAGAAAAACCTGTGAGCAGAATCCCTCCATAGTCTCTGCTTCAGTTTCTGCCTCCAAGTTCCTGCCTTGACTGGCTTCTCTAATGATGGACTGTGATTGGGACATGTAAGCCAAATGAACTCTTCTCTCCACATGTTGATTTTGATCATGGCATTTACCACGTAAATAGAAAAGAAACATATTCCAGCAGTTGTAGTTTAAGAACTATATACCAGATGTAATGTCTTACCATTTTATAAATAAAAATTTTAGTATATATTAAAGTTTAAATCTCATATTTCAGGCACTGAATGAATCCCAAGATAATAAAATGTGCCATAAATTTTTTTGGAACCTAGGGCCTACACTGAGACACTTTGTTCAGCCTTGGTGTAGGGAGGAGGGGAATGGACCCGCCTCAACTGAATCTACTAGGCTGGGCTGACTCACCAGGGGAGACCTTGCCCTGGACAAAGTGGGTTGGGAGGGATAGCTGGGGGGTGGGAGGAGGGAAGACAGGGGAATCAGTGGCTGAAATGTAAAAATAAATTAATTATAAAAATGATATGACCTAGTCTGGTGATCAGATGACTAAACACCCTAACAGTCGTCTTGGAACTCTCATCCAATAACTGATGGAAATGGATGCAGAGATCCTCAGCCAGGCCCCAGGTGGAGCTCCAGGTGTCCAAATGTCGAGAAAGAGGAGGGTCTGCAAGAGTGTGAATTGTTGAATCCAAGATTGCAAAAAGCACAGGGACAAACAGCCAATCAAATGGAAGCACATGAATTATGAACCACGGCTGTGGAGCCCCCAGCTAGATCAGGCCCTCTGGATAAGTGAGACCATTGAATAGCTTGATCTGTTTGGGAGGCACCCAGGCTGTGGGACCAGAACCTGTCCTTAGTGCATGAGCTGGCTGTTTGGAACCTTGGGCTTACACAGGGACACATGCTCAGCCTGGAAGGAGGGGACTGGACCTGCCTGTACTGAATCCACCAGGTTTAAATGAATCGCCAGGGGAGTCTTGGTCCTGGAGGACATGGGAATGGAGGTGAGGGGCTGGGGAGAAGGTGGGGGTGGGGACAGGAGGGGGGAGGACATGGGAACCCATGGCTGATGTATAAAATTAAAACACATAATAATAATAAAATAAATTAAAAAAAAGAAAAAAATATTGAAAAAGAAAAAAACAATAAAATGTGCCATAGTGTCTTCGAAGTAGACTGAAAGGGATACATTTTCTATCTAGTAAATATTCATAATTGGCTCCTCACCCCAGCTTTCCACTCCCTCCTCCTAAGTCAGCTTGTCTAGGTGCTGGCTACCAAAGATCAACTGTGAATTTTAGATGTTCAGCAAGATGTCAGATGTTGCTGAGACGTTTCCAAGGAAACAGCTTTGCTTATCAGTGCTTGTCTCCACAGAAGGACCAACTTTAGATATACTGTCTTCTAGATATAGAAGCAATCAGCGGGTGTTTGTACCTCCAAAGAGCTCACAAACCAGTTTAAAGTATACGAAGGATGAAAATAAAACCATCTCCTGTTCTTCACTTGAATTTTGATTTCTGCGCTTTTATTTTAATATTATTTTTATTTTTTTTTTGAGGTAGAGTCTCTAGATCAGATTGGATTTGAACTCTTATATAGTTCAAGGTGATCCTCTCTTCTGACACCCCCTTTCGTAGATCTGGGACTAAGGGTGAGTGCCACCAAGGCAGGCTTTTTATAGTACGGGGTGGACGGAAGGGCCTTGTGCCTATCAGGCGAGCACTCCACCAATGAGCTACACCTTTGATTTATCCATGTTTTTAACACAAAGAAAGACTTTTGTGTATAAAAGTCCAAGTTTTGAACAATGTGTTTGAGATTCAATATTCTTATTCTACTCTTATCTTTAGCATCGCAGTGTGACTTTTATGTTTGAAACTTCATGACATAGTCTAATGTAATATAACACCATAAGACATATCTGTGTAATGATTCCATACTTGAATTAATTGCAAGTCTGTGTCAAAACTTCTGAGTAGAATGTAAACTAGAGAATGTTTCACAGGGGCTGGTATTTTAGTAAATGTTGGAACAGTATCCTAAATAATATTTTAATTGGTCTGCATGGACAAGCAAATGTGAGAGGGTTGTCAGTTAAATGAATGTACCATCAGTGTCATAAATGTTCCATGAATCTCCAGTTAACCTATTTATATAGCAGTAGATGTGGCCAACAGTTAGCAGGGACCCTACAGGGTTGCCAGCTCTGTCTCACCGTAAATCATTGCTGGTGTGTGTGTATAGGCTTCTCTTATAGCTGAGAGTCCACTTAGCAGATCATGGATCAGCATTTTAATAACTCTTTTTTTTTTTTTAAGATGACAAGCTGCATCTTTTTGTCACACTAGAGAATACCTTCATAGATGTGTTTTTAAAAAGAGATAAAGAAGGGTCCAAGGATATGGCTAATGGGTTAGAGGGACTTCTGACAAACCTGCTGACCCTAATTCAGTGTCCAGGATCTCCGTGGTGGAAGGTGAGGACTGACTCCTGAAAGCTTACCTCCACACACACTTCATGGCACAGGCACATCCAACACCATTGTTCCAACTTGGTGTCGTTGCTTCTCTGCATGTGTGTGTGTACATGCATGTGTAGGCATGAATTTCATCTCTTCTTATGTATTGACTTCTAAGTTGGTGCCCCTTACCTTAAGATGACCACATTTAGCCTCCAGGTCTGTTTACTTAGCATCCTCTCTGAACTTACTTAGTAAACGCATGGTTAACCTCCTTATTGTGTGGTCTAGACACATAGCTCTCACCCGTAATATCCTGGAATCACCATGAAAATCCTCATCAAGTTTTAACTTCTGGGCCACTTCCATATTTGTGTCCTGTCACCAGTGGAACTGCTATTTGGAAACACACTCACCCTCAGATCTTGCTTGAATTACTCTACTAGTTTCCACCAGTTCTTTTTTGCATTTCCCTTCTCCATTTATATCATCTAATATGTGAGCAAAAATCAAAATGATTAAAGGTGAGAGAGTGTCCTTCAAACCACTTAGAGGCTGCTTGTTCTCAGAGTTAGACACAAGCAGCAGAGGTGAACATGGCCTGTGTTTGCAAGTGCCCATTTTGAATAAAGGCCTGATTTCTAGGGTGACTTTGTTGGGAAGTGTGTGGGGGAGAGTGAAGTCTAAGGAGAGGCCCTGAGGTCATCAATGTCAGAACCCCTGAAGAGGATTAGGGGACTTCAGTATGACTTTCTGAATTCCCACTGGAGGTTGTAAACTTGTATATACATTCAGAGACACATACAAAAATGCACAAGCTCCTTTATAGCCAGGGAATCTATTACCAGAACTGAGCTCATGAAGATCGCATGCCCTTGAATCTCTAAGACTGTGAGCTAAGTAAACATTTTTATCTTTGTAAATTTGGCAGCTGTGTTGTTTAGTTTTTATGTCAACTCAATACGTTAGAATCATTTGGGAAGAAGGAACCTCAGTTGAGAAAATGTTTCTGTTACACTCGCCTATAGGCAACACTGTGGGGCATTTTCTTTATTAATGATGCACGAGGGTCCATCCTACTGGGGGCTGTGCCACACCTATACTTTTGGTCCTGAATAGTATAAGAAAGTAGGCTGAGAGAGCCATGGAGAGCAAGCCTGTAAGCAGCATTCCTTCATGGTCTTTGCTTCAGTTCCTGCCTCTAAATTCCTGTCTTGAGTTCTTGACCTGATTTCCCTCAGTGATGGAGTATGACTTGCCTGGGAGTTGTAGACTGAAATAAACCCTTTCCTTCTGAAGTTGCTTTGATGGTGATGTGTTATTGTAGTAATAGAAACCCTAACTGAGACAGCTACCTCAAGTATTTTGCTATGGTGATTCAAAATTTACTAGTAAACAGGATTCTGAAACCTTAGTGTTATTGTCTCAGCCTATTGATGTGACAAAATACAGCTGGGCGGTGGTGGCGCACACCTTTAATCCCAGTACTCACGCCTTTAATCCCAGTACTCAGGAGGCAGAACCAGGCGGATCTCAGTGAGTTTGAGGCCAGCCTGGTCTACACAGCGAGATCCAGGACAGGCACCAAAACTACACAGAGAAACCCTGTGTCAAAAAACAAAAAAAAAAAACCAAAAAACAAAAAAAAAAAAAAGCAAACAAAACCATAACCAAAGCAACTTGGGAAAGAAAGTGTTTATTTGTTTTACACTTCTATGTCACTGTTCATCATTGGGAAATCAGGACAGGAACTCAAACAGGGCAGGAACCTGGAGGCACAAGCTGATGCAGAGACCATTGAGAGGTGCTGCTTACTGGCTTGCTGCCCCTGGCTTGGCCAGCCCACTTTCTTACAGAATCTGGGACTACCTGTCCAGGGGTGGCTCCACCTACAATGGTCTGGGTCCTCCCCATAAATCACTAATTAGAAACATGCCCTATAGGCCTGTCTACAACCTGATCATATGGAGGCATTTTCTTAATTGAGGGTCCCTCCTCTTCAGTGACTCTAGCTTGTGTCAAGTTAACATAAAGCTAACCTTCACAGCCTCCTTTGTATGCTAGTAGCTCAGTGTGTGCCTTCCTATTTATTTCATTCTGAGCTATGAACATTCTTCCATTCTTTCAAAATAACTTATTATTATTGTTATTATTACTTCCACTACTACTACTTCAGGATTTTTGCACAGATTACATGCTGCTTCCTTCACCTGGATTTCTTCTCCCTTTCCACTCAGAAATATACACAAATTACACAAATCTTTCAGGTCTCAGTTTAAATCTTCACAAACATGTCCTCCCTTGTACTCCAATATGCAAGAGGACTGTACTTGTATTCTAAATACACCTAATCTTTATCATTAAAATCACCTATTATGGTTTTGATGGAAGAATTAGATTGGCTTGATATTTTTGTATAAATGCTATTGCAGCCACATTATAAGTTACAAGGGTAGGAACCATATCTTTTTCTTCACTATTTGCAGTTTGCCATTTAAAAGAGAGATTGAATCAATGAACATTTATTGCATGGACAGTTAAGCAGTGGAAGGCACAGCTGTGACTTCTAAGCTACACTTTGAAGAGTTATGTAGGGGTCAGCCATGTGACTGAAAATGCTGGGAGAAATGGGCAGCTGATACAAGGGAATAAAGGTAAGAAGGTCAAAATGGCAAGGGCTTAGCTAGATACTCAGGCATAATCAATGAGCAATAAGGCACGATATTCTCAGAGACATGGACTATGCTTAAAAGTTGTATAAAAGGAGCACTTAGGTTTTTAGATAGGATTTAGGATTATTTTATTTTATTTATATGTGTATTCATATGTCTGTGTGCATGTGGAGGTTAGAGGTCAATCTCAGCTGTCATTCTTTTTCCTTAGGAGATGTCGGTCTTGTTTTTTGAGACAGTCTCAATGGGACCTGGAGCTTGCTTATTCAGCTGTGCTGGCTGGCCACTGAGCTCCAGGCATCTGTCTGTCTCTGTCGTCCTGTGTGTGAAATGACAGCTGTATATTATCATGTCTGCCTTTTTAATGTGGTTACTGGGGAATTGAACTCGGGTCCTTGTGTTTGTGTTATAGGCACATTACTGACGAAACTATGCCTTAACTCCAGAGTTAGACTTCAAATAATTAAGAACGGATTTTGGCTTTAGTGTAAATTATTTAGTAGAATACAGAGGATGAATCTGAGAATAGAAATTTGGAGGATAGGTAGACCAGGATCCGTTTTAAGACTATGGTTCATGATGTGATGGCACGGCACATGAAATAAGATGGTTGTGTAAGAGTGAAGAGACAGTAAGTTCTCACAATGTTAGTTGTGAAGTTTATCTGTTCTTGGAGAGTAGAGAGGAACTGGCTCTTAGTAGACTTTGGTTTTCAACGCTGGATGCACAGTGATGCAAATTATAAAGAGAATACACACTGTACAAGGGAAAGAGGGAATGACAAAATAATCACTTGTTTTATATTGCTGTCTTTGAGACAGTTGAAAGAATCAAGATCTTCCTTATGAAGGTAAATAGGAGGAAGAGATTACCCAGGAGGTAAGGCAGAATTTCACTGCACAGTGTCAGAAGCTAGAGTGCTGAGTCTTAGCAACACAGACATATAAATTTACATAAAAATTGTATGATAGTTTATGTACATACAAAGATAAAAATGATCTTACGAGGTTCTCACATCTACCAAAGACCACCCCCTCTCTCTCTTAGGAGTAAAAAGAAAGTGGAAGGGAGGGCTTGAGAAAATCTCAAGGAGCAAATAAAAAAGGAGAGTCAGAAGATTGTTACTACAAGGTGCCAACCTGAAACTTGTGTGAGAATCAGCAAAGAACTGTGTCTTAAAGCCAGAGGACACCGGATCTCATTACAGATGGTTGTGAGCCACCATGTGGTTGCTGGGAATTGAACTCAGGACCTTTGGAAGAGCAGCCAGTGCTCTTAACCACTGGAGCTGGGGATTTAGCTCAGTGGTAGAGCGCTTGCCTAGCAAGCAGAAGGCCCTGGGTTCGGTCCTCAGCTCCGACCAAAAAAAAAAAAAAAAAAAAAAAAAAGGTGGAGGAGGAGTTAGGGAGGAAACAGTGGTTGGGATTGTTAGAAAAGAGCGGTATTGAACGGAAGCATGATTGCCTCTAGTAAATGGTCTGTGTTTCTCAGAAACCAATCTTCTGAATGAAAGAAGAAAGGATACTTAAAGACAGCTTAGATCCAAGTCAAGGTGGTTTTCACTTTTCTCTTTTTAAATATTTGCAGAAGTCTTCTTCCCTCCGCAACATCTTTGGGAAGCTCTCCTCCTTTTCCTCCCCCTTTCCTTCTCTTTGTCTTTTCTTCCTCTTCTTCCTCAGCTCCCCTCTTCCTTCTCTGTCTCCTCTTTTTCCTGCTTCTCTTGCTGTGCCATGTCTCTTGATATGCCATGGAGACACTCTGTCACATCTAGTTATCAATACATGATCAAACCCACAGACTTGTGCTTACCCAACAAACGCTCTATCGAACCACAATCCCCTGGCCAAATAACTGTTTTGTTATTGATAGTAAAGGGATGTAGAAACAATCATCCAGGAATATTTGGTGATTTTTATTTTTAATTGAGAAAAAATAAAAGATACAAAAGATTTTGAAAACGGAGCCCGAGAGTCCTCTTCATAATTGTTGGAGAGTCAGTACCTTAGTGCTGCTGTTCTTTGTGGCATCTGGCAAAATCAGCGCAGGAAATATGCGAGCAGAGGGTGGTGATAGCTCTTCTACAGAAGGGTAGAAGTTCATGCTTAAGTAGGAAATGAAACTGTGTGGACATCAATATTACTTCCACCTCAGAGATGCTTTCATTGGGGAGGAAATTCTTAGGGAGACTCAGAAAGATATTGTGGTTTAGAAAAAATATACAGTGCACTGATGTCTGAAAGGGAAATTGTTCTCCTTCGTGTATTTGAATAGTTTGGGGTTGATATGCCACGGGGACTCTCTGTCACAACTAGTTATCAAATACATGTGCCGCACTTGCTTAATCAGAGGGGATAGGTCAGAGCTTCTGCCAGGACGGTTTCCTAATTATGATTTGTCCTTTTCCTCTTCGAAGCTGTCTGGCAAACTTAGGGATCATAGAGTGAGACTTGCTGCTTGTTTCTTATATTTTTACAAAATGCATTATTTTTACACGTGTATTCCCTGTGAATCATATGCAAATATTATTTGCTTTGAACCTACCTGTGAAAGAATCAAGCTATGCTCAGAATTGAAACATTTAAGATATGTGACGGGGATTGGAGAACTGGCTCTGCAGCGACTGCTGCTCGTGTATTTGGCCTGCGTTTGGTTCCAAGCAGTCAGGTCAGACAGCTCACAACTGCCTGAAACTGCAGTTCCAGAGGGTCTGACACTCTCTTTGGTCTTTGCAGGCACATGCAAATAAACTAAAAATAAATAAACCTTTAAAAAAGAGAAAACAGTGCAAAAGAATATAGTCTCATCACCAACCTATTTCAGAATGTGAGATTGCTAATGTAGTATGTGTAAGTTTAAAGAGTGTTTCTTTTTCCTTTTATTATTATTATGTGTTTTAATTTTATACATCAGCCATGGGTTCCTCTGTCCTCCCCCTCCCGCCCCCACTCCCATCTTCCCCCTAGCCCCTCCCCTCCATTCCCATGTCCTCCAGGACCAAGACACCCCTGGGGATTCATTTAAACCTGGTGGATTCAGTACAGGCAGGTCCAGTCCCCTCCTTCCAGGCTGAGCATGTGTCCCTGTGTAAGCCCAAGGTTCCAAACAGCCAGCTCATGCACTAAGGACAGGTCCTGGTCCCACAGCCTGGGTGCCTCCCAAACAGATAAAGCTATTCAATTGTCTCACTTATCCAGAGGGCCTGATCTAGCTGGGGGCTCCACAGCCGTTGCTTCATAATTCATGTGCTTTAAAGAGTGTTTCTTTTGGGATAAAACTCCCCAAGTCTTACCCAGCAACTTTCAATGAATTTAGTAAAGGAGCATTATTAAGTATTTCAAAATCAGACTTTAATAACTGAGTGACACGAAATAGGAACCAGTACACCAAAAACTGAGAGAATGTACTACCTTCCAACATTCATTTTTATATGTTGTTTGGGCAGAGATGAGTTCTCATAATGCTTGATATTGCTGGGGGAAGAAGCTGTCCTTAGCATTGGATTTCTAGTGGAGCTGTTTACCTTGTATACTGGATCTGGACACCATGGAGATTATCAGCAAAGTATGTCCAGACAGGTGTATTTAATCTTCCGATAAAATCTGCTAGGTGATGTGATGCTTCCTGCAGAAGGAATTGTGCACATCACTGATACTGTGAATGCGCACACCTTGCAGGGTGTAATGAATGAAGCTTTGTTCATGATTTAGTCAGCAACTGTTAATTTTCCAGGAATTTTGTATCCCTTTATTAAAGACATCTACTCTCAAAATTGGCCAAGGTGGGACTATTTATATCACAGAAATTGGCAAATGCTACAGAACTGGATTGTTATTGCTTGAAAGCCAGTTTAAAATAATTTATCAGCATACGACTGCCTGGAAGCAATCTAGTTTATTAGCTTACTTTCCAAAAGATCTAGAGGGTGGAAAGAATCTAATAGAATCCCTCAAGGTGAGAAAGACAGAGTGGGCACCAAAGACCTAAATAATCATGTCAGTGACTTCCAGGAATTTGAAATTAGAAGATTTGTTGTTGATAATTACGACAGGCTTCCTTCAGCCAGTGGGCTGAGCCAAGCAGCCAATTGGAACTTGGGCCACTGTGCCAGATGCCATTTTGGTGGCTATTTAATTAAGAGAGAAAAACTTCCTCTTTAATATTAGGTTTTTTTTTTCTTCTTGTGGCTGTGATCGAATATCCAGCATAAAGCAACTTAGGGGAGGAAGAGAGGGTTGAGCTTGGCTCACGGTTTGGGGTGCTCATCATGGTAGGAAGGCTTGGCAGCTGCTTGTACTCTGCCTGCCATCCCAAAGAACAGGCAGCTGAATGCTATTGTTTAGACGCTTTCTGCATTTTTCCATTTTTATTCCATTTTATTTCTATTTTTATTCAAGCCATGGGATCTGTTGCCTGCATCCAGAGTGTCTCTTCTTCCTCCTTTAAACCTCTCCAGAAATACTCTCACCAACACACCCGTGGATATGTCTCCATTGGTCCAGCTGACAATTAAGGTCAATCATCACATTCTTTGACTTAATTGAATTTTTATTTTTAATTATACACATTTATGAGATATAGTCTGAAGGTTCAGGACATGTATGTGTTCCATACTGACCAACTTTGAGTATTTGGTGACCTCATCACCTCAAGTCCTTAGTGACTTTTTTGTGGCAATAAAAGCAGAACTGTAATTTTAGCCACTTATTCCGTCTTTGAAATTATACATTTCCAAGTGTGATATCATAATGGATTGCCCAATGATGTGCTTCAAATTTCTAATTACTTCTTGTCTTGATTTATTTTCCTGTTGTTGTGATCAAATATCTGGATGAATTCAGTTTAAGGGAGAAGAGGTTTATTCTGGCTCCAAGTTTTGGGTTGCTGTCTACCATGCTTGGGAAGTCACACAGCCAGAGTTTGAAGGAGCTATTCCCATTGGATCTATGGTCAAGAAGCAGAAACAGACAAATGCATGGTGATGCTCAGCTCCTTCCTCTGCTGATGTAATCCAGGAACCCACATTGTGAATGGTTCAACCCATTATGGACAAGTCTTCACATTTTAGTTCACATAAATAAGATAATCTCCCACAGCCATGCCCAGACGTCTGCTCTCAGTTACTTCTCAAATCTATCATGTTGATAATTAACATAGCCATCACACTTCTAGATGAGCTGTATTTCATCCTCCTTCCTCTCTCCTTCCCTGCTTCTCCCTTCCTCCCTCCTTTCCTCCTTCCCTCCCTCCCTCCCTCCCTCCCTCCCTCCCTCCCTCCCTCCCTCCCTCCTTTCTTTCTTTCTTTCTTTCTTTCTTTCTTTCTTTCTTTCTTTCTTTCTTTCTTTCTTTCTTTCTTCTTTTTTTGTCAGTATGATATGTGTGTACATGCTATATGCATTTATACAGATATGTTTGCCCACGTGGTCATGCTGGGGCCAGACATCAGAGCTAGGTGTCTACCCCAGTTACTTCTCTAGTTTATGGTTTGAGACAGGGTCCCCTCTGGAACTCATGGTCTTGGCTAGACTAGCTGGCCAGTTAGCCCCTTGGTCTGTTTGCCTCCAAACCCAATGCTAGAGTTGAAGATCCATGCTACTACATTTAGATGAACTCAGACCTCATGCTTGTGGAAGTTCTTTGCCAGCTGAGCCATCTCACCAGCCCTACTTTTTTTTCCTTTTCAAGGCTCAAAATAATTTGGGGCTATGATTTAAAAAAATGCCTGAACTGATGGGGTCAGGGACTGGCTCTTTTGCCTCTCAGTTGTTTATAAATCTGAATGAGTTGTTTCTACTAACAGGAATTTAAAAACTATTGAGCACAACTGAATTTATGGGTCAGGGTTATTGGCTAAGGACTGGTAGGGGACACTGAAGGCCATCTAGAGTCCTGTGTTGGTAAACATTATATCTCTATATCTATCTATCTATCTATCTATCTATCTATCTATCTATCTATCTATGACTACAGGAACTGGAGGTGTAAATGCTAATGGTTTAATTGAGAAGCAGAATTATTTAGAAATTTCTTCCCTATAGGAGGAAAACATACTCATATTTATGTTTCAGTCATTCATATTAATTTCTGTTTTATTTACTCTTTCAAAAAATTTATTGATCTACTTATAACAGTCTTGAATTAGGTTTTAGGAATGAGAAATATATAGGGTAGAGATACTTCCTGTCTACAGAGTGTATTCAAGTTTACAGAAAGTGAAGATAAAAATAAATTAAAAAAAATTGAATGTTTTATTGGAAAAATAGAATAATATCTCAGGATTATCTTCACTCATTCTTCCAAATATGACTTCTTTTAAAAGATACTATTATTTGTAGAAAATGAGATAATCACTATTTGAATACTTAGTGGCATGATACAAAATAATTATATATCAGACTAATTGTAGAAACTGTCTAGGCACTATAATTAATTTTGCTTAAGTGTAAACCAGAAAGCATCTATTCAAAGACTTGACTAATGCTTCCTCATGAGTCAGGGAGAGTGGAAAGCCATAGCAATTACCTGGAAAATAGAACATGAAGAAAGTCTAGTTAGAGCCATTAGAATACTTGAATAATTTTATATTGAATAGCGCATATTTCAACAATGTGCAGTCTATTAGAAATGTACACTCTCGGCATAGAAGAAAATTAAAAATAGACCCAATTGAAAAACTATGATCAGGTCAAGGAAGATGGCTTGATGGTTAAAGTACATGCATGGAAATTGAGTGTGGGTCCCTAGAACCTGTGTATACATTGGGCATGGCCTCACAACTGTAACTTCAGTGACTGGAAGGTAAAGAAAAAAGATGTCTGGAGTAAGCTGGTTAGGTTGACTAGCTCACATTAGAGAGATTTTGACTCAATGAGTGATGTAGGGAATAATGGAGGACAGTATCTGGCAACTTTGGACCTCCACCTGTACACACATGCATACCTGCACATATATCTGCACCCCTACACATGCAAATACACAGAGACACATGTATGACACATATACACACACATGAGGAAAAACTATACTCAATAAACCCTGCAGCCTAAGTCATGCTTTCTGTTTTGTGATGCTTTAACATCTCAGGGTTTTGCTGACCTTGGGGAGATACCATCCTTCTCAGGTCGAGCTATTTCCTGGGAACAACTTGTCTGAGAGCATACAGAAGTTAATCTGACCAGCTGATCTGGAGCCCAGTTTGTGAACCACTTCCTCTAGCTGCCTTTCATAAGTTATGAGATGATATTTTTCTGCCCCAACTGCTCCAGGGCCAGGCACCATACCACTAGGGATTATTGTTTTCCACCAGAGTGGACAAAATTATATGAATTAAAGATAAACCTAAACAACTTACTGTTTTATCATCCTTAACTTAAAAGAAAACCAGAATACACATACATAGCGTTTCTCTTTGCTACTTCTGCCTCCTTTCTGGGCCTGGTGCTTCCTCATGTGGCCTTGCATGATATGGTTATTATGCTGTGTGGCATATCACTCAGAGTTATTCAGAGAAACAGAATATATAGGAATCTATCTATCTATCTATCTATCTATCTATCTATCTATCTATCTATTATCAATCTGCCTGTGACAGCTCCATATTGATTCATGTAGTTACAAAACTAAATCTCCAAATCTATTGGCTGCAAACTAGAGAATCAGAAAAGCCAGTGGTGTAACTTAAATACTAAGATCAAAAGTGACAATGGTGTCGACTGTCACATGGCTTAAGAGCCTCAGATCGGGGGCAGTAGGTGATGATATCCCTACTCAAGTAAACAGGCAGGTATAATGCAAATTCAAGATGTTCTCTGTTTTAGAGACTTCTGCAGGTGTTCACTAGCTTAATTGAGGTCTCCACATGGAGGGAGCCATTTACCCTAATAGCTCACCAATGTGAATGCTAACAGTTTCCATCATATACTCTCACACACTCATCAGAAATGGTGTTCATCAGCATTTTGTGCATACTACAGTCTAACCATGTTGGTATAGAAAAGTAACCATGGTACATGGTATGTCATCTCTACTCTCATATCTGTAGCAGACTACCTATGTATGGCAATAGTCTCCTAATTTGTTGGCCTCACCATCTCTGAATAAAAACAAATTCCCAGGTACTTTGACAAATAAATCATATCAGTGGGGTGGTCTCAGAAGGAGGTGGCACATCTGAGTGGGTTGGAAACACCTTTGCTAATGTGAAGTAAGCAACTGTACAGAAAGGGATTGATCTCTGACAGAAAAGATGGAGGTGACAGAAGAGAGGCACAGGTGCGGTGATAATAATCACCAACAGGAACATGGAATCGATCCAGGCATCTGTCTGTGGTCATATCTGATAGGGACATTTTCAACCCACATCTTAAGACCCAAGCAAAGACATTTTTAAAATCTGCTCCTCTTACAGCTGATAAATTTAACTGATAGTAGAGATCTATCCAGAAAACTTGATAAAAGGAAGCTTTCATCAGTGTTCAGCAGAAGCCTTTAGGAGTGTGCTTACTGGGATAGCCGTGCTGTCTCTGCCCTTACAAGCACTTGCTGCAGGACACACCTAGCAGCCGTTTTTTTAGGACATGGAGCATTCTTCTATCATAGTCTATATTGGTTAGTAATGGCTTAAATTGATCTTGGTTTGTCTTATACAACTAAAGTTCTTGGAAGGGGCCATGCTTGGGGCTCTTCAGTGGTATTATTAAGAATATTATTATTTTTAACTCTTCAACTGCACTATGATTAGGCGAGGGACACTGTGCACACTGGTGTGCTTCTTGACTTGAGAAGATAGGGCAAGGAGGTAAAGTTCTGGGTCACACCAAGAACAGTGATCATTCCATGGTTCTGCCTTTTACTTCGTTTATGTATTGCATGGACCAGTGGGCACAGACTTCTGGGAAATCAAGCCTTTTTTTTTTTTTTTAAACCTGACTCATTGCTTTTGTAATTAAAATCAAGAAAGACAAAGGGTATTGAAATTAGGTAAGTACTAAGCAGTGTTTGTTTGCAAATTTCTCTTGGCAACAGTGTATGTCAATTATCTATACACATGTGTCTCTCATGGTAGAATAGCTCCATGTCATACCTCCCTACATGCTGGAAACAGAACTGTACCTGGGACATTGTAGAAACAATAGCTGTGTGCTGAATGGATGACAGTGGTTCAGGATTTCTGGCTGGGTTTTGAAGTTTTCCACACAGATTTTGGTGCGGATCTCTTTATACAGTATTGAACGTCCTCTCAGGGATTGGACAAAGATACACAATGCCTGAGGAAATAACTTCTATAGTTACTGAATTAGAAATGCCAGAGGAGTAACTCGGACATTGCTCTAGGATGAATGTACCACACATCACTCCTCCTTTAGAAAGAATCACCAATGAGACAAACTGTCTGCTGACTTGGAAGAATTAGAGACGGGAGCAAGAGGCACAGAAGAGCACCAGGCAGCTGTTGCATTAGAAGCTCAGTGATACATACTTTACAGTATAGCACGTTTTACTGTTAGGGCCAAGCTTGAGGCTGCTCCATGCTTTCCCGGGGGTAACTTCTGTTAAGATTTCATCTGAAAGAACAATAGATCTATTATTCTTAATCTTTGGGCTAACATGTTCATCTGTCAATATATTGGATAAAAAAAGGATAACTTGAAGAGAAAAACGTTTGTGTTGACAATATGTCTGCAGAAGTCTAGTTTCTGGCCAAGCAGTTCTGGAGTGGTAAGATGACGATATAGGTATGAGCCCTATGATGTTATCTCTAAGTGTACCTGGTATTCTTTGAGAAGAAAACCTGGCTTGTATTGACACTGAATTAGAAATACTCCATGCCCTTCATGCTTCCCTGACTGCCAGCTCCATCATCTTCTGCAGGGTCAAAGGTAACTTCTCACTGGAAAGTCCCTATCTTTATAAGAATATACATAAGCCCTAGGCAAAGGTTCTTTACATTATGTCTTTCATAAGAAAAATGAATCAATTTCCATGGCCATCTCATGAATTTTACAATGCTCATAAAAATTGTGTAAGGAGACATATAACATTAGGTAATGAAAATTGATCAAAAACACCTGCTTTCACTTAATTTTAATAATCAAGAAACCCTCTGCCAATAGATTGCCTCTTATAATTGATAGGACTACATTTCCTATAGGAGTTCAAAAACATGACAGACAACAATCTTCTCCCTTGAAAAGCAGCACCTGAGACAGAGCTACAGTGTTGTCATTGAGCTACTGTGGCCTACATTCCCAATAGTTAGTGTATGCATCCACACCTATTGACTTCTTCAACCTGCCCATTGCTCTGCGTTGGGGGTTCATTGGTTTCTGTGAACAAAACCAGTCACGTCCTTTAGTGGTCACTGTGATGATGGTAGTGGCAGGTGGGTAACACGTTCCTGGGCAGAGAAAGGGGCTGGAGTGTTTGTCCTCGGTTGATCTCTCAGTAGCTGTCAAACCACATTTCACCCCACATTTCTGCTCACTACTGCCTGTTTTTCTTTTGCTCTTTAGGTTTCAGAGAAAGAGATGTCAACCATGACCTCATGTGAGTTCAGGGTTGTATGGCTGACTGTTGCCACTCTCCTTCAGTATCACTCAAAGCCTGAAGAACATTCCCATCCTGTTCCTTCCAGTGACCCTTCTGAAGAAGCCAGTGAATTCTTAATGCGTTTATAACTGATAAGTAAGCCAGCAAGTGTTATTAGATTCATGGTTCTAGCAGGGTCTTTGGTTTTCTTCCTTGGCTTATTTGCTTCTATCTTCTCACAGGAGGAAGAGAAAGGAAATTCAAGTTCTAAGTATCTTATCTGGCATCCTGACTGCCCTTCTGGGATTAGGCTGCCAGCCAGCTATCTCTTCTCTTTCCTTTCCTAACCTTTTTTTCCCACTCCTTTTCTCTCTCTTCTTTCTTTCTCTCTCTGACCCTCTCCCCTGAAAATTTATGGAGGAGAAATTTATTTTGGTTAATGGTTTGAGAGTCCATCATGGTGGAGAAGGCCTCCTTTTGGGTCTACAAAAGTATAGAGAGACAAATGCATTTGATCAACTCAAGTTCTCTCTTTTTTTATGTTTTATTCACTCTGGGACCATGGCTTGTGGGATGGTTCTTTCGTGTCCAGTTAATCCCTCTCTGGAAACACCCTGCAGGCACACCCAGAGCTGAGTCTTCTGGGTGATTCCAAACAGTTATTTGACACTGAACATTAACCACACAGTTGTGTTGCTGTTGAAATGGGGAACTGACTGAGGAAAATTATGTTTCCCACAAACACAAAACAAACACAAAATCTTGCCCATGCCCAGAAATCACATCACAGTACACTCAAATTGATGTTAGATTCCAGTTATAATGAGAATCTATGGTACATTCAAGCAGATGTTCTTTCTATTGATTTTCAGAAAACAATCAATAGGTGGATTGATTGAACTGACAGTTCTTTAGCTTTTCGAGGAGAGGAGGAAATGATGCTAAAACCAGAAGATAAAGCTACCATCTTTACACCCATGCCTTGCTGATCAGACATTGGGAAACTAACTCAATATGAAGAAAGGGTTTCTTGAGCAATACACTGAATTCCACACATTATCATAAGATGCAAAGTGGTCATGGTTTGCCTTCAGTTATCAGTGTCTGCAATGAATTTTGACTAATGTTTTTGGACTGAAGGTATGTAGAGATGGTATATATATATATGGAGTATGAAGAGAGAGAGAGAGAGAGAGAGAGAGAGAGAGAGAGAGAGAGAGAGAGAGAGAGAAAGAGAGAGAGAGAGAGGAGAAAATGGATGAAGGAAATGTCTTCATTTTCACCTCTCCTCATTTCTTACATTCTTTTAAAGCATTTCACTTAGACACCTGGATGTTGGAACACACATAAAATAATTTAGTGGCTTAATCTGTTTAACTTCTAGTTTTCTCAGTTATGAGTTGTAGAATCTTAAGATAACTGTTAATTTATGTACCTCATTATTTAAAAATGAGATGATAGGATGGGTTTTTGCACAGTTGTTACAGTTCCAAATTTTTAAATGAAATCTTACTGGTGCGAGATGATGAGTGTCAACTTCTGTGACCATTTAGTAAGAAATCTCTATAGCTTGGAGAAATCTGCTTAAAATATGTCAAGGGTTGGAAAATACTGAGTGCATGATATTATGATGTTATGTACTGGATGGTGATATTTTAGCTTTGGTTTATCTTGTATATCTGCATCTGTGTTTATGTTTAACAGTGTAAAAACATACTTCCTGTAATTGGTTGACATTAACAGATAAGGATTTAATGTCTCCAAAGCTAAAAGTTCTTATCTGCCATATAGAAGTAATTTTTTTTGGTGACAATTTAGTGAGCTACCAAGTGTCGAGTACATAGCACACCAGAGGCATTCCAAATACCCCAGCGATTGTCTCATTAAGGGGCCTTGGAAAGCAGGTTCTGAGATGAATGCTTTCATGGCAGAGGTGTTTGGGGGATGATATCAGGAACATAACACATAAGAGAATGAGGTTATCATAGCCAGGCCAAGGAAGGGATCACATGAGCACTTGCTACAGAAACCTACAGAGAGCTCTGGTAGTGAGGTGACCATTCATACTGAACTGAAGCCAGGAGCCTCTTGTTCCTGCAGCAAACAGGAGCAATCTTGAGTGAGGTGATTCCTCTGTTGAAGGAAAGCCCCCAAGAGAGTCACCTCTGACATAAATCCACAGTGAGCTCTTCTATAAGTGTCAGTCCAGTCCTCTTGGGGACTGAAAATTGGGTCGTACAGCACAGCATCCACCCTGGTAGCACTTAGATCTACTTGCTCCACTGAGAAAGTTTATGTCCTCTTGGGTCAGGGCCAACAGGATTCCAGGACGTCTATTTTGCTTGGGAAACTTCCACGAAGTCTAATGTGATGGAGTTTAGTTTTTAACCACTGCAGCTGAGTCTCAAGGTCAGGATCCTCATCCTTATATGCTTCTTCTGCCACACATTCTGTGTTCACACACATCTTTTCTGTTCCATGATTTCCATGTCTACCTCAGACCACAGATATTTTTTCCTATGTCCGTGTCTGCATGGATACAGAGTGTGTTCTGTTCTGTGCCCCATGGTGTTTGTCTTGCTGTTCACATCTAACCCTGATAACTTAGTGACTCTTTTTCTTGCCTTCAGATCTCCAGGCATGATATACTCGAAGAACCAGACAGAAAACAGAGCTCAAAGCTTTACTGGAACTCCATTCTTTCTTCTACTAGAAAAATTTACAACAGACACCCAAGACCTTTGGCCTATAGAGCTTAAAGCAGGAATAGGAAATACATAATTTCTGGGAATCAGATCCTCCCTACATATGGAAGCTAATTATGATGTTAAACTGAATCACAAATTCTGTAGATGGCTTCATGGAACCACTCTTTGGCTTCCTGATCCATATATTTTCAATATAGGTGATTTAATAACTAATAAAATCAGGAGTCAGTGTAGTTTATAAAAAGTGCCTTAAAAGATGGCCTTCCATATTTGAAAGGTATCATCAAAAGGTAGTATCAGAGACCATCAAATGACCATGCCATTGCTTATCAGGCCAGCTGCTCCTAGTTTGGCATGGTCTGTGTATTGGTGTGTTTCATTATGTGCCTTCCACATTATCAGCTGTTCAATAATATGACTCTCTGGTCTAGTAAGATATCATGTTTCCATGCTGACTGATCAAATGCTTTTAAGCACATGGATCATAATAATGCTACTCATGGTTCAGTGAGTTGATAACTGTCTTCAACCATGAGGCTTTGCCTGAAGAAAGAAAGCAGAAACATGGAGCCAGAACTATTCCCAATAACTTTGTTGAGATATTTTCTGAAATAAAATATTTTCAATATTTTCTGAAATACAAGCTCCTCTAAAGTTTCAATTAACTTGTTGTCTTTCCTTTCTATACATATAAAAGAATTCCATAGATTGAATAACCAATAAAGAACAGGCATTTATTTTTCCCTTTCTGGGGGTTGGAAGTCCAAGATAAAGGCTTCAGCAATAGATGTCTAGTGATGGTCTTCATGTTTTGTCCTGATATGACAGAAGACAGAGGGAAGGTGGGTAAGCTAATCCAGGTTGTAAGGCCATCTTCATAAGGCTTCAGTTCCACTAGTGAGGAAAGATGCTTCATGACCTCATCATCTCTTGAAGGCCTTCTGTTTCAACATCATTACAGTGGTGATACCTAAATTGAAGACACATTCAAACCACAGCAGTGAACTAATGCATTATTACTAATGTTGCCTTAATAAAATAATTCTGGTGAAATCTCCACTGGCCCCACGGATGAACATGTGTTCTTAAATTTACAAAGTTAGTGTCACAAATCAGGACTTCTGTCTTGAGACTCATTTTCGTACCTGGCTTGGAATGTCTCTGATTTGATTGATGTTATAATGAGTTTATAGTTTAAATATCTGGTATTTGCAAGTTTTTGTGTGGATCTTATGATGCTTCCCAATAGGCAAATCAAATGTCATGGTTTATGAGAGGAAAACTATAGACACGTTGGGAGTCCTTTAATCAAGCCCTTACTGTTTGCCATGCACGGCTGAAAGTGCTTTGATAATTACCAAAGTTCATTCTCATCACAGCTCTGAGGCGTTCATATTAGCTTTCTCATTTTGACAGAGTAAGTTTGTCCTGAAAGCAGCTTTCAAATTGCTTGAACTATAACAGACATGTGTGAACATTTGTTTTTAATGTCTGTCAAACACAGAAATGACATCCAACAAATGGAGGTAAAATATTTTCATCAAATCATTATTCTGCGAATACATCATAGTCCTTTTGGGTTAGTGAAACAAAACACCGTAGACTGAGTGACATCTAAACAACAGACATTTATTTTCCAGAGTTCTGTAGGCCGAATTGTCAAAGACCGAAAGTCTAGAGGGTTTGGTGTCTTCTGAGAGCCATTTACTGTTTTAAAGGCAGCCATTTTGGGGGCTATGTCCAGTATTGGAAGGAGGATAAATCCTCTGGGGTCTCGTACAGAAGGACACTAATTTTACTTATGTGAGTTTTTTTCCTTAGTTTTTGTCACCTGGACAAAGAATTAGTATTTCCACACAAGAATTTGGGGAGTTAAAAGCATTGGTAACTTAGCAACAGAGGATACTGCAGTTGAAGAGACCATGAAATGAGATATGTCAGGTGACACAGCTGAGTAGACAGGCAGGATTTGAACCCAGCTTCAACTCTGAGTACTGTGCTGCAGTTAGCTTCTGTGTCGGACCTGGTTTTATGGTAAAGGAAATAGAGGTCCAGAGTGATGATTTCCTGAGTCACTATTTGATAAAGAGGATAGCTACAGCTTTTGTGTTCTTGGATTGAAGCTAATGTATGTTCCTTTTATTAAATACATCATTTACTTTGCTATTAATACTGCATAATCTGTAATGACCATTACTTCATCAGGCAGTTGAATAAGATAAAAATTAAGTAGTGTTGAAAAAAATAAAAGGGACTTATAATTTATAAGAATCTTCAAGACTAATCTAAAAAGTATGAAAACAAAGATTACCATTTTGAACTGTGTTGGGGGAGGCTGATATTTTAAATGTAACCAACTTTTTTAGAGACCCAAGGATGTATGGATTCTGTAACATGAACTCTGTGCTCTTCTTAAGGCTTTTCTAGATGTCACAAATAACTTTATTTCATAAGAATTATTTAATAATAAGTGAAGTGAATAATAGAGAAGAATAAGTTAATCACAAAATAGTGAATATTTTGGCATAACTTGAAAGATATTTTGGGTTGTCAAAATATAATAAGTGAGAAATTTTAAGTGTTTACCCATGAATTCTTCCTACTGTGCTCACAATAGACTGTTGTCACAGCATAATGAGTCTTGAATCTACATCTGAGAAGTCAAATCTGGCAATGAAAGGTGGATGTTCCTTGGTGTTTTTGAGACAACAAGCATTTTTCCTTTTTATTAAAAATAATTATTTTCTTAAACAATATATCTTGATTATAGCTTACCCTCCTCCTCTCTCTATTCCTCATAGTTCCTCCACACCTCCCACCCCCTTCTGATTCATTTTCTTTCTGTCTCTCATTAGAAAAGAACAGGCTTCTGAGAGCTAACAACCAAACATGATAAAATAAAATATAATAAGATGAAGCAAAAACCATCAATTATATCTGAGTTGGACATGGAAACCCAACAGGAGAAGAGTCCCAAGGGCAGGCTCAAGAGTGAGAGACCCACTTGTTCTCACAGGCAGGAGTCCCACAAAAATACTATGATAAGAGCTATAATATGTACTCAGAGGACTTGCTATAGAACCATGTAAGCCTCGTGCTTGCTGCTTCAGTCCTGTGAGCTCATCTGTGTTTCACTCAGTTGATTCGGAGGGCCTTGTTCAGCTCCTGGTGTCCTCTGTCCCTTCTGTCTCTTGCAGTCTTTCTGCCTTCTCTTCCATGAGATTCCCTGAGCTCTGAGGGAAGGAATTTTATGGAGACCTTCCATTTAGACTTTCCTTCCGAGTAATGTCTGGCTGTGGGTCTCTGCATCTGTTCCCATCTACTGCTGGAGGATGCCTCTCTGGTGATGACTTGATAAGGCACTGATCTACGAATACAGCAGAATATCATTAGGATCAATATATATATATAGACCAATAATGATTGGTTTTACTCTAGGTCTCTGGGCTATCTAGTCTCTAGCTTTTGGTTACCCAAGCAGTGTCACAGAATGGTTCTTTTTATTTTATTTTTTTATTTTTATTTTTTTCAAAACAGGGTTTCTCTGTGGAGTTTTGGTGCTTGTCCTGGATCTCACTCTGTAGACCAGGCTGACTTCAAACTCACAGAGATCCACATGGCTCTGCCCCCCAAGTGCTGGGATTAAAGGCGTCTGCCACCACCGCCTGGCTTCACAGAATGGGTCTTAAGTCAAATCTGACATTGGTTTTCTACTCCCACAAGTTCTGTGTCACCATTGCCTTGGCATATTTTGCTGGCAGAACAGATTGTAGGTCAAAGGTTTTGTGACTGGGTTGGTGTTCATGTTTCTCTTTTGGTAGCCTGCAGAGCACCTTCCTGCACCAAAGAGACTAGAACATGGGAGTGAAGGCTCCATGTAGGCACAAGCTCAATTTCTCGATGTTCAATGAGTTGTGTGGGTGTTGTTCTCAGCAATGGGGTCCTGCTGTCAGTTTGCAGAGTGCAACCCCTTGTCTTAGCAAAGCCTGGGTGGCTTGGGCTTTCCATGGGATTCCATTGGTCAACAACTCAATTGATTGCAATCCAGTCCTGACCATGGAAGACTTGGCAGGTGACAAGAGATTGGCCAGTTGTGGGTCCATGTCCCCCATTACAAGGAGTCCTCATTAGGATCACCTTCATACATTCCAGGAAGTTTTCACTGTACTAGGTTTCCACTCCCAGATGCCCTCCAATTCTAGATGTCTCCCCCCACACTTTCCCTACACCCTAGCTCCCTCCTAATTCACCCACTCTTGTCCCCACCTGGCTCTGGCCTGCCCATAAGATCTATTCTATTTCTACCTCCCAGGGAGATCCATGCACACCTCCCCCACAACCCAAACCCCTCCCTTTAACCTAGCCTCTCTGGGTCTAGGGATCATAGTATGGTTATCATTTGCTTAATGGTTAATATCCAATTATAAGCCAATGCATACCATATTTATCTTTCTTTATGAGTCTGGGTTACCTCACTCAGGATGATTTTTTCCTGGTTCTATCCATTTGCCCAAAAAATTTCATGATGTCATTTTTTAAAAAATAGTTGAGTAATATTTCATTGTGTAAATGTACCACATTTTGTTCATCCATTATTCTGTTGAGGGATATCTAAGTTGCTTCCAAGTTCTGGCTATTATGAATAAAGACACAATGAACATGGCTGAGCAAATGTCCTTGTGTTAGGATGGAGCATCTTTCAGATATATTGCTAAGAGTGATATAGCTGGATCTTGAGTTTAGATCAATTTCCAACTTTCTGAGGAATTGCCATATTGATGTCCATAGTGGCTGTACAAGTTTGCACTCGTACTGGCAATAGAGGAGTCTTCCCCTTGCTCCATATCCTAGCCAGCATGCACTTGTGTTATTGGTCTTAATCATTTTGACAGGTATAGGAGGGACTCTCAGAGTACTTTTAATTTCTATTTCCCTGAGGGCTAAGGATGTTGAACATTTCTTTAAGTGTTTCTTATCCATTTGAGTTTCCTCTATCGAAAATTCTCTGTTTAGATCTGTACTACATTTCTTCTAGTTGGATTATTTGTTTTTTTTTCATATTATTTCCTGAGTTCTTTATATATTTTGAAGATTAGTCCCATATCAGATGTGGAGTTGGCAAAAATCTTTTCCCATTCTATAGGTTGCTATTTTGTCCAATTGTTCGTATCTTTTGCCTTATAAAAGCTTTTCAGTTTCATGAGGTCCCATTTGTTAATTGTTGATCTTAGTGCCTGAGCTAACAGTGAGTGTTTTATTCAGAAAGTCTGATCCACTTGGACTTGAGGATTTTTCTTTTGAGATGGGTTTTCTCTGTGTAGCTCTGGTCATCCTGGAATTTTCTCTGTAGACCAGGCTAGCCTTGAACTCAGAGTTTTGCCTACCTCTGCTTTCCAAATGCTGAGATTAAAGGGGTGAGCCACAGCCTCCTGGCAGGACTTGAGTTTTATGTTGACTGATAAGTATGGGTCCATTTTCATTCTTTTATGTGAAGACATCCTGTTTGACCAGCACCATTTGCTGAAGATTCATTTTTCCAGTGAGTATTTCTGGCTTCCATATAAAAAAAAATCAGGTGTTCAGATGTGTGAATTCACATCTGGGTCTTCAATTTGATTCTGTAGATCAGCATTTTTTATGCTAGTACTGTGTGTGTGTGTGTGTGTGTGTGTGTGTGTGTGTGTGTGTGTGTGTGTGTGTTTAATTACTATAGCTCTGTAATACAACTTGAACTTGGGAATCATGAGATCTCCATAAGTTCTTTTATTTTTCAGGATTGTTTTAACTATCCAGTTGTTTTTCTATATGAAGTTGAGAATTGCCCTTTCAAGGTCTGTAAAGAACTGTGTTGGAATTATGATGGGGATTGCGTTCAATCCGTAGATTGCTTTTGGTAGGATGGCCATTTTTACTATGTTAGTACTACTGATCCATGAGTGTGGGAGCTCATTCTGTCTTCTGACATTTTCTTCAAGGACTTGAAGTTTTAATCATATAAGTCTTTCTTTTGCTTGGTTAATTCTGTATTATTTAAGGCTATTGAAGACATTGAACACTTCTAATCTATATTCTTCTTGTGCCAGTTGCAAAAAAGTTACTTTGAAAAGGCTTCATGTACAGTGAAGCATTTCAGAGTATATAGAATATTTTGTGGTCATTATTTCCCAGGTGGAAGACTAGAGGAAGATGATGTGAATAAGGATGACAGTCTGGCTCTAGCCAGGCTGACCATTAATGCAGGGTTGTTAAATGGCTTGTTGCTTTTTGTGGATTTTGTCTTTGAGGAATTTTTAAACTTCATAGAGAACCACTGTGGAGATGGAAGTGAACAGTCTAACTGTAGTGACAGTAGAGATGCAGCAAATTTTAAGGACATCTGTTTGGGAAGAGTGCATCTAAACTGTGGCTTCTTTATGTTTTTCCTTAACTGCTTGTCATTTTTTAGAGAGTACATAGTAGGCCAGTGGCAGGGTTCTATTTCAGAAGTAACTAAAGCATAAATCCTAAACCATGGGTACCACCTATCACGTAGAATAGAAACACCCTTGGTAGCTGTTGACAAGAACATGTCATTGGCTAGATGAGAGAGAATGAGTTCTCATCAGGTCCTGAACTCCTGGTTAGAAGTTAATTCTCTCTTAGAGCAAAAACTTGACTCAGGCTCCAAGTCAAGTCACCTTTGCTTTTTCTCTGAAGCATGTGTTGTAACCACAGCATGGACACAAGCAACATATCATCTGCCACAACCTTGACCCTAAGTAGTTATTTGTTTCATGAGACTCATAGCTCCTTTAGGTGGAATATTGCAAAGAACTATCTATCATGCTGGAGTGAATGATGAGATGCTTAGGTTGCTGTTTGGAGAGAAGTTGCACTGCCAGGGAAGACTTTGACAACCATACTTCTGTGTGCTTAGAGTTCTGTAGCATAGTATTGGTGAAATTATTAAAGCCACTCCACGTAGTTAAAAGGGAGGTTTATTTTGTGGGGTAACTTACAAATGAAGGGATAGGTTGTAGGGTCTGGCACAGGTATGGCGCAGTCTGGCGGTGTTCTCTGGAGAACTCTGCTCGGTCTACCTCCAGTGTCCAGGGTCCCAGAACCAAGAGAGACCTCTCCTCTTGTTCCTGGGTCTTCAGCTTCCTCCCTCAGCCCCGCCTTGTGTGCATGACTGTTACCGAAGCCTCAATGGGGGTTGGAACTTCCAGGCCAAGGGTGGGATGGCTACCCACTACAGTGTAGGTGTAGTGGAAAGAGCACAAAATCTGTTTAAGGAAGGATTCTGTTTATTGACTATATTACACCCTTGCCTCCTACTATCCATATTCTTGCAAAGGCATTTATACATTTGCCTCTATCATTTAATGGTTTCTAATATGATGTTTGCAAATTATAAATGAACTATGAGATTATTGTAAGAAGAGAAACTAAAGTTGCATAAAGATCAAATAGTCAGTGTTTCCTAGACAGATAAAATCATTAGAATGTACATGTATTCAAAGGACCTAGCAGATCAGCTTGTATAGTGTGGTCTGGTTAGTCCAACAATGACAGTCTCACACTCGAGAGGCTGAGAACCTGAGAGTTGCTCAGTCCACAGCTTAGGTGGCTCAGCATTCTCAGTCTGTCACCAAAGGCCTGGAGGACTATGGGAGAGCCACCAGTTTTTAACCCATATTGAGGCTCAAAGAATCTGAGTTCTTCTTAGCACAGAACATGCAGTGGCAGTGGCAACGCCAGGCTAGGTGGGCTAGTCAGTGAGAGTGAAGTCAGAGTGAGAAAAAAAACCTTAAATATTTCCTTCTGCCTTGTCTTCATCTAGACTGTAACGGCAGGTACCTCCCATAGTTAGGATGGGCCCTAACACCTCAGTTAAAGCAACCAGGACAGTTCTTCCCACCAGGCATGCTCATGGACCAACTTGAGTAGACAGTCCCTCATCGGGTATCTCTTCCCAGGAGTTCCAGGTTAGGTTAAACAGTCAGTTAATATTAGCCTTCACACCCAGCGAACTGCCTTCTACTGTACTTAATCCTATACCTCTTAGGTAACCAAGAAAGGATTTGTCCTGTATCTTGCAATACAAACACACAGACATACAAAGACGCATATACACAGATAACCCCAGGCACTTATAGATGATTTCTCTCAAGTATTTGTAAAGATACTCAAAAGAAGAATGCTTTCCAATATGACTTCTCCATTTTCCTTTTTACTCAGAAGACTATCTGCTCTAGTGTATATATTTAAATCTATTTAAAATTATAATTCCAATAGTTACTCACATAGATATATGCATTTTGTATAAAAAGGATTATTTCATAATTGCTTTAAATTATTCTTGACTTTGATCTCTTCAACAATTACCTTAATCATAACACAGTAGTTATTGTAACAGCCACATCCTCCCAGACTTCTCAGCCTGTTTTTTTTTTTTTTTTTTTGGTTTTGTTTTTGGTTTTTGGTTTTTGGTCTCTACCCCTCTGGGGATACAGGGTCTTTTGGCTGGGAGTCTCTGTCCTCAGATGCATGTGAATGCTGTCATCAAGCAAGGCATGGCAGAACACCCTGTTAAGTATTTTCTTCAAAGAACTTCCTTCAAGTCCTCCATAACAGTCATAGACAATTTCATCTCACACTTAATTCCCCACATGCCGGTTTCTAATTGTATGTGCAAGGTTATTTTTAAAAATTTTTCTAAGCCCTTGATTGAAACTATATAAAGAACTTTCCAGGGACCATGTAAGCTCAGGGCAAAATAAACTCGCAGAGTCTTTCATTCTGAGTTCTGCATTCATAGCCGGTCTAGGTCAAGAATGAGTGACAGTGAGAACGTCAGCACCCCTGGGAGAGGGACTAATTCCAGTTCTGGACCAAGTCAATTTCATCTCATCTTTTGAGACTGCCAGGAGGAAGTCTCTGAGAGACCTCAGACTCTGGTTAGGAGGCACCGTGGCCTTGCGGACTGAGACTGTGCTCAGGAGTCAGAGCCATCTAGGGTTTTCTCTGGGCACTGCCTCAGACTGCGCCACCCGAGAGAGGATTCTTCACCTCCATTTGACTTTTCCTTCCTCTAAAAATTGGGATAATAGTCCAGGCCCTGCAGGGATTCCTGGGAAGATTAGATGAGACAGAAAATATACAACACTTATCAGAGAGAAGCCTGTACACAGAAACACAGATGTGTGTACACACACATACACACACACACACACACACACACACATACACACACACACACACACACACACACACATGGTGGGGGAAGGGAGGGGAGGGAGAGAGAGAGGAGAGAGAGAGAGAGAGAGAGAGAGAGAGAGAGAGAGAGAGAGAGAGAGAGAAAGAGAGAAGTACTCTTTATAGCTTCTAAAAAACTGATTAAAACACTTTGCAAATATTAAATTGTTTAATATCTACTTATTTTCATGGAAAGAAATATTAGCATCCTCATTTTAATAAAAGAAAAGTGAGGCTAACCAGAGTGAAGCAACTTCCTCAGTGCTACAGAGACAGTAGGAGGTGGGATGGAGTATTCAGTTCACAATGCTTAGTTCCAGGGCCCAGGATCTTAATTATTACCACACTGCATCCTAGAGTAGCTATTCTAATTACCTGGTTTAACTATTTTTGACATTAATGAATGTAAATTGCAAGTCATTCCTTCTGCAGAAGCTTTCTTGTCACCACTTTTGAGGGGCATGTCAATTGAACTTTCTTACTTTTGTGCCTTTGGTGGAAATAAAGTAGTGCCATGGCATTTAGAATAACTTCTGTAAGAATGTCAGTATATCCAGTCTTTTCCATAAATTCAAAGAGTGATTGGATATGTTGGTCAATAAACCAAAGAAACTTCTCTATTTAATTCCCAGCTTAATGTCAACATCTTAAATAAATGCAGCTGCACAACAGCATTTCTCTCGGGTTGATATGTGAAGTCACCCCAATACATGATCATTGAGTTCCTACAATTAAGTTTACAATCCCTAAACTAATCTGTTCTAATGGGTAGTTCTAGCTCAACATTGAACAACTGGATTTCTTCTTTTTTATGAGAGAGAGAGAGAGAGAGAGAGAGAGAGAGAGAGAGAGAGAGAGAGAGGAAGAAGGAAATAGAGAATATATGTGTAGTGTGTGTCTTGGTGTGTTCCTATATGTATGGATGCATTTATGTGTGTAGATGTGCGTGTATGTGTGTTCACAAGCATGTAGAGGCCTGAGGATGATAATAGGAATCATGGAATCATCGTTGATCACTCTTCTGTTTTATTCTGTGAGGGAAGGAAGGTCTATCAAGAGCAAGTCTATCTATCAGACACCCTTGCAAGGTAGACAAACTTGCTCAGGGTTACTGGCAGTTTGTTATCCTTGCATGTTGGTCAAGTACTTCAACTGTTAAACAATCTCCTCACACAAGTTTGTTTTAAAACAGTGATCTCTTCCCCCCTTTCTCTCTCTCTTATTTCCTCTCTTTCCCCTCTTCCCCTCCCTCCTTCTGTCCCTTCTCTCCCTCCCAAGGCCCTCTCACATACTAGGTAGCTACTCCACCACTGAGCTACATCTCCCATCCCAGTTTGTTTATTTTTTCATGCAAAGATCTCGAGTCTTTGATATGCTGATGTGTGATGTGCTTATGAGCCTCTAGACAGGGCTGTGCTTCCTCAAGTTGTGTGTCAAGGAACCTGTGAAATTTGTGAAGTATAACTGTGGTTAGACTGGACTATTTCCCAGGATCCCTTCTCTGTATATCTTTAGTGAGGGCTATGATTTTAGCTAGTGTAGATCACAACAAGCGTTCCTGTGGGGGATTTGGAAAAAGGAAATGAAGCTGCAGCAGCTTGTAACTTTCATACACTGATTTTTATCTCTGGCTCCCTTCCTTGGTGCTGGCCAGTGGCTGGGCCTGCTGCTAAGACATCTTTCCAGAGTGCTTTTTTTAACTTCTCAATATTTGGGACCAGTTTCTCCTATAGGATGCCCTGGTCAATGCTGTGAGAGGCCACAAGTATCAGCAGAGATTCCAGCTTTACTCAAGTGACCTTAATTTTACTTAATCCTTTCCTTCCTGGTTGCTAGTCTTGTGAATATCTCACTCCCGCAGCAAGCTTTGAGGCAGCAGCTTTATAGTGGCAGGCTAAATTGTTCCTGCAATAACATACACAATCTTTTATAATGTATAATGGGTGGTATGCATGTAATATTATTTATGTTATGATGTTATGTATGTAACATGTAATCTATGTTACCTGTTGATGCTAGGTCTCTGATTGGAACTTTGACAGACACAGGGCTCTTGAACCATGGCACAGTGATTGTCCTCAGGAGCTGTATTAGTTAGGAAATAATAATGTAGTTGAAGAGTATTTTACTTGTACTTTTTTCCAGTATTTCAAAAAAAGCTGCCCTGGGTAAGTCAGCTTATATTATAACATTTTCTTGGCCACTTCACTGCAGCTTGTAGTAGGAAGTACCATCAGGTTCTGCTACACAGTGGCTCTTGACTTCCTGTAATTATTAATGTATTAAAGGCTCTGTTGGTAAGAGGAGCCTTTCATAGATGTAGCTTTATGAGAACTTCTTAGGTGATTGGTAGCAGGAATCTTAACAGATCTTATTAATAAAAACAAACCTGAAGCCAAGTATTAGGGTAAATGCTGGAAGATCAGAGAAGCAGAACAAGCCACAGCTACCTCACCTTGTTAATACCTCAGCTGATCCTATTTCTTCAGACTGGAAGCCTCTGAGTCCTCATCCAAATGGATCTCAGCTGAACTGCTGCTCAAAAGCCTGAAAGCTTAACCAGGCTCTAGTTCCTCATCCTCATGCCTTAAATACCTTTCTGCTTCCTGCTATCAGTTCCTGAGATTAAAGGCATGAGTCACCATGCCTAGATGTTTCCAGTGTGGCCTTGAACTCATGGAGATCCAGAAGGATCTCTGCCTCTGGAATGCTAGGATTAAAGGTGTGTGTGCCACTATTTTCTTGCCTCTATATCTAGTGGCTGTTCTGTTCTCTGACCCCAGATAAGTTTATTAGGGTGCACAATCTTTTGGGGAACAATATCACCACATTTCCCCTTTTTTGTCTAAAATTTAAAAAAGCTTATAACTAATACAAGAAAAACTATCCAATAAGTATATAAAATATATAGTCAAGAATTACATTAACAATATCTAGTCCACTAACATTTGACCAATTCAGACAAAAATCTCCATAATATATATTAACAATATCCAGTCTAGTAATATTTGATAAACTCAGATAAAAAATTTCATTGCTTATCCTATTTAAAACAAGTAGTTCCTTTTTTAAAAGTAGATTCAGTAATTGACCTTTTTATCTTATATCCATATTCTCTCTTTTTTCTTTTCATAATAGATTCAATAATTTACCTTGTCATTTTTATATCTTCCCCCTTTTCTTTGTAGAGTAGATTCAATGATCTACCCATTTATCCTATTATTTCTTTATCTTTTTTCTCAGAGTAGATTCAGTGATCTACCTCATTTCTATATTCTTTTTTCTTTTTCCAAACAAAAACTCAATCTAATCTCCTTGTTCAGCTTTTTTCCTGAGCATTAACAATTAATAACTTATAACCATCATAAACAATGACAATATCCATAACTTATTAAACAACCAAAAGCCTCCCATCCCACCTCTTGGGAACATGGGTGTTGTTTTCTTATAATTACTTCCTGCTCTCTGGGGGTGAAGACATCTTTAGGGAATCCTGAAAAGAAAATTTTTGGGTTAATTGTCAAGTCCTGTATCACTAGTCCAGTCATTGCATAATGAGAAAGTTCAGGGCTTGTTTCAAGTCCTTGTTCGAGTTGTCTGTGAATCTGGATCATCTCAGCTAGCCATCTCGAAATTGTCCTGACCAGTTTGTAGTACAAAGTCAATCTTTCCATGGTGTTAATGGCTTTATCATAGTCCAAGTGGAATCATCTTTGTGGGGTCCCATCATCCTTTTAAAGATTTCAAAATTGCTGTTAGTCATGGTCATGGTTCCCTGCAGATTTTTTTTTTTTTTTTTGAAGCTGAGGATCGAACCCAGGGCCTTGCGCTTGCTAGGCAAGTGCTCTACCACTGAGCTAAATCCCCAACCCCAGATTTTTTTTTTTTTGTGCCTCCTCTATGGTTTTGGAGCAATCACAGTCTGATAAATGTCTGTCTTTCAGAACTATGAATGTTCTTCCCTAGAAGAGAATATCTTCACAACAATTTCTCTCCACCATTTGTCTTGCCAAACTTTTCCAAACTGACCTTTGCAGATGCTTTCTTGTAACATCATGGTCCAGGCAATTCTTCTCTGAAGAAGTAGCATCACTGCAGTCACCAACATGATGAGAAGCAGCCAACAACTCGGAGCAGAAACCTCTGCCTCCATGGTCCCACTGCTACCGTTTGTGGCATGGCCTTGGACACAGCTTCTCTTTAGCAAGCCTCTCAGGCTGGCCTCAAACTCAGGATCTTCCTGTTTTTCCCTCCTTCAGCAAATCTTACCAACCAGCATGCTCCACCACAACTGGCTGAGGGTAGCTCAGGTCTGAGTTGGGGCCCACAAGGCCACATGCCAGCGGCTTTTTTGTGAATTCGTACCACAAACGTTGGGTGCCAGATGTAGCATGGAACTTAAAAGGTCTTATTAATAAAAACAAACCTGAAGCCAGGTATTAGGGTAAATGCTGGAAGATTAGAGAAGCAGAGCAAGCCACAGCTACCTCACCTTGATAATACCTCAGCTGATCCTGTTTCCTCAGACTAGAATCCTCTGTGTCCTCATCCAAATGGATCTCAGCTTAACTGCTGCTCAAAAGCCTGAAAGCTTAACCAGTCTAGCTCCTGGTCCTCATGCCTTATATACCTGTCTGCTTTCTGCCATCACTTCCTGGGATTAAAGGTGTGAGTCACCATGCCTGGCTGTTTCCAGTGTGGCCTTGAACTCACAGAGATCCAGATGGATTTCTGCCTCTGGAATGCTAAGATCAAAGGTGTGTGTGCCACCATTTTCTGGCCTCTATATCTAGTGGCTGTTCTGTTATCTGACCCCAGATAAGTTTATTAGGGTGCACAATCTTTTGGGGAACAATACCACCACAGTGATGAAGTAGAGATTTCTTAGTAGAGAAAGAGACAACATGGCTTTCTCTGCCATGCAACAAGAAGGCTGCTGGCTGAATGGAGTGCCTCATCATAAGCTGACTCAGTCAGTAACTTGATCTTGGGCTTTGGGCTTCCTGAAGGATGAGAAAATAAAATTTTGTGGTTAATCCGCCTAGACTGTGGTATTTTGTTATGACAGCTCAAGCTGACTAATATACTTAGCCAGGGTCATTTATCTAGTACCTGATATTATAAAAACTCACTCTTTGGTTTGAATCTTCCTGACTCAAGCAAATTTTTTTGGTTTCCATTTCTGTCCTGGGTTCTGAGCTGGAGGTAGAGGTGGGGTGGGTGAAATGTGCTGGGAGTAGGAAAGAACATACAGGAAAAAAAAAAAAAAAAAACCAAAAAACCCAACCACTGCTAAGGCTTAAAATACATTATCCTATTATTAAAGTCCTTCCCTTCCTCCCTCTGTCCTTTCCTCCCTCCCTCCACCCTCCCTCCCTTCTCTCCTTCCTTCTCTCCCTTCCTTCATATAATGATAACTCATAGCTGTATCACATTGTATGAGTGAGTATTTATTATCCAACTAGACCACAATCCTATTATATTCTTTCATTGTGTTGGAGCTAAGAGTCTATGATGCATACTGATGCATGAAACTACCAATACACCCATTGTTTCACAGACCGGCCAGTCTACCCATTCAGACTCAGTGGTGAGGGGGAGTAGAATATTTCAAATAGAAGAAACTTCATGATTTCAAAAACAAGGTGAAAAATCGCTTCTTGACAAAGGCATATTGAGGGAACTGTGTAGTTGGGACAAGGTTGAGCACTGAGACTGGAGAAGTGGGTAAGATCTTTAGAGAGAAGTGAGTGACACATCAAGGAATTCAGATCTTATTACCATTACTCAACCCTGTACTAAAATGTTTCAATGTTTTTGTAGGGAAATGATCCCATCCCTTCAGCCCTCCTTTCTAAAGATGCTGCGTGTTCTATGTTGGACTATAATTCCCAAGGTAGAGACCACACCAATTGGGTTATTGTTTACCTTGGACCAGACATAGAGCTGAGGGTAGTCAAGTGTTCCCTAATTTTGCTTTGAGTGAATGAATGAAGCCAGGAGAAGTACAGACACCGGGCAAAAGTACTTGAATCATGATTCAGCTATAAAAGACGATGTGAAATCTTGCTGTAGAAATTGGCCAGATCTGTTATTGCCATCATTTTATACTTATGCTAAATCCTTTGCAAGGTGATTAGGCCCAGAGTCCCAGTCTTTTGTGGAAATGGAGGGTAACTGAGAGCTTCCTACTCTGGCAGCCTCGACAGCTAGGTTCATCACCATGCTGCTCCCAGATGCCTGGGGAAGGAACAATTCTTATTTTTTAAAATGGCTTTGCTCAAACATCTCCTTTTCCAACTCTTTCCTCCCCCTTGCTGTGGGATTTTCTGCTGTGTCTCACCTCTGTTAACTCTCTGCTGCCAGCATCTTACCTGGTGAAGAAGCAGCTTGAGCTGGAGGGTCACTAAGGGGACGAGTTCGGACCAAATAACTTTTGGGGTGAAAAGACTAAACAACAGTTTGCCAGAAATGTTTAGAATGTAGACTCTGGGGAATATTTTTCTTCCAGCTGATAAATTATTCTGAAATATCACATCACTGGTGTGAGAGAAATTGTAAATCATTGAAATACATTAATACTGATATTAGAACAACGGCTTTCTGAGGTTGCGCTTAAAGGAAGGGATTTGACTTTTAAAACAAGAGGAATAGCATCAGATGTGCATACCAAGGACACTGCAAACTTTGTTTCTCCTTATTCTTAGAACATCCCAAAGGAGCTGGTAAATATCACAGCTAGTGATAGAGCCAAGACACATAACAAGGGTCTGGATAACTACAAAGTCAAGTGCCTTTGCTTCTTTTCCTGTTGCTGTCTCCCCACCCCTCAAAAGCAGTTCAAGGGAGGAAATGTTTAGTTTAATCCAGTGGTTCTCAAACTTCCTGATGCTGCGACTCATTTAATACAGTTCCTTCTGCTATGGTGACCCGTCTCTGCCAACCATAAAATTATTTTTGTTGCTTCTTCCTAACTGTAATTTTGCTACTGTTATGAACTGCAACGTAAATACCTGATATGCAGGATTCTGATAGGGATCCCTGTGAAAGGTCTTTCGTTTCCCAAAGGGGTCATGACCCACAGGTTGAGAACCAATGGTTTAATCTCACAGGTCAAGGGAGAGTTCACCACAGTAAAGAACTAATGGTGGCAGAGGCCTGAGGCAGCTGCCCATGGGTGCCCACTCAGCTCACTTTCTCCATTTTATGTAGCCTATTATTTCCTGCCAGACAGTGATTCCGTGATTCCACTCACAGTTCAGATGGGTTTTCCCACATCAGTCCATGCAATTTAGATGACCCTCTATAGGCATGTTCAGAGGTCCATTTCTCAAGTGATTCTAGATCCTGTAAAGCTGCCAATTTATGCTAATCTTCATCCCAAGGTTCTCTGTCTAACATCCCAAAACAAGGCAGACAATGGGAGTTTCTGGGTTCTTTGCAGATTTCCTCATCACTATTCGCTGGGCATCTCTGAAGCATAAAGTATTAATCTGGATATTTTGTTATAAATTTTAATCCACTTCTTGATAAGACACTGTGTACTAAGACTTACCATCATTCTACAAATGACCAAACTGAGACTTAGAGAATTTTAAATGATTTATGTATTATTATTATTATTATTATTATTATTATTATTATTATTATTGTTTTGGCAGCTGGTGCAGGGCAGAATTGGAGTCCCGCTCTATGGATATTTCTCCTTGCATTTCACCATAATGCTGTCGGTCATGTCAGCTCAAAAAGTCTGTCCTAGGTAGAGGGTGCTTCAGGGTGCCAGCAATTGAAGCTGTCCTGCATTAATGAGAACAGCTCTGGGGCACACAGCAGTTAGATTTCAACTCTAACAGTTTGACAGTTTTGAAGCTCTGAGCAATCTAATTCAGAGGGAACAAAAGCTAATGTTCTCCCTTTAGATCATATTTCCTCCCAGAGGGTTGGGACAGTTACTTCAACCAATTAATGTCTTTTGGGAGTGGGGTTTGCACACTTTAACATCCGTGAGTTATGGAGGGCACCTAACTAAAATGTGGTTCTTGAAACTCGTTGCCCTTACTGACTCAATAAGCCTAGATGGGGATGCATCTGTATACTGCATATTTGTTCTAGAGTCTTTTGGTGGAGACCATGCTGGTGGAGACTGTCTTGGTGGGGACCATGCTGGTGGAGACCATGCTGGTGGAGACCATGCTGGTGGAGACCATCCTGGTGGAGACCATATTGGTGGAGACCATGCTGGTGGAGACCATGTTGATGGAGACCGTCTATGGACTTCTTGAGGTAATTCATAGCTGCCTGGATTCCTGGTGTCACCATCACCAACCATTTGATGTTGAAGAGTTACTCACGTTGCTAGCCTCTGTTTTGCTCTCTATAAAATGGGAATGCCGATGACACCTCCTCTTCAGACTTGTGAGGGTTACAGAATGTGCTCAGTGACAGCTGCACAGAGGGATGTGTAACTTGATCCACAATAGTGAGGAGAAGCCTGTTGTGTAGAGCACAGAAGATTGAGTCACTTGCTCTGTGTCACTGTTCTCACAGCACAGGTAGTGAAGCTCTGTGTGTGTGTGTGTTGATATTGTGTTTCCCAAAATATTGTGTACCCTAATAAACTTATGTGGAGTCAGAGAACAGAACAGCCAGTAGATACAGAGGCCAGAAAATGGTGGCACACACACCTTTAATCCTAGCATTCCAGAGGCAGAGATCCATCTGGATCTCTGTGAGTTCAAGGCCACACTGGAAACAGCCAGACAAGGTGACACACACCTTTAATCCCAGGAAGTCTTGGCAGAAAGCAGAAAGGTATTTAAGGTATGAGGACCAGGAACTAGGCTGGTTAAGCTTTTAGGCTTTTGAGCCTCACAGTTCAGCTGAGAGGCATCCAGTCTGAGGAAACAGGATCAGCTGAGGAACTGGCAAGGTGAGGTGGCTGTGGCTTGTTCTGCTTCTCTGATCTTCCAGCATTCACCCCAAATACCTGGCACCAGGTTTGATTTTATTACTACGTACTTTTAAGATTCATGTTACGTGTGTATGTGTATGTATGTATGTGTGTGATTAGCCTGTTCTAGAAAGGTCAATAATACAATATATTTCTGAGGAACTTTTCCTGTATGTTCTCTAATTCATTCTCCCTTAAAAATCTTTATTTATTATTATAGCTGTGGGGATGATGCTTTGGGAGTCAGAGGCCAAAAAAATTCGGGTCACTCCTTTCCTCGCAAGTACCTTGACATGTTAGTTGGGCCATTTTGCAAGCCCTTTCTATATGTTTGGTAGTAAATTTATGTAATTCGCACCAACAAATCTTTTGAAAAGGAATTTCCCACTCACTCTCAGTGTTTGGTTGCTCTTCTCTGAATCTTGCAAGAGTTGCTTGTTGAGATGCTTTCCCTTGGGTTTCTAAAAGTCATAAATGGAAAAGTTGAAAAAAATGCTGTACTATCTGTTCAATCATCTCACATTTCCAGCTTAGAAGTGTCAGAGTACACCCCCCACCCCCAGGCTGCCCCATCCTCACCCTCCCAACTTTTCTTCTGAGGGCAGTTCTTTTGCATTTCTATCAGAATGCTCTACTGGCTCTTAGAGATCCAAGGAAATTATTTCATTTGTTGGAAGTGTTTTTATTGAGTAGGGCTAGATGAGTTTGGGGTGAGGTAACATTTCTATCTCTGATGGTCCTTCCAGCCTACTTGGCAAAAGCTGGGCTAAATAAGGTTTGGCTCCCTGAACATCTTTACAGTATATTTATTTGATACCTGACCCAAAGAAACTCTTCTTTAATGACAAGTTCAAATTCTGAATTAGGTCAAATAGAAAAATGAGAAGATGTTAAGATTCAAAGGTTTTAACTTTTATCTGGTCATGGGGGTGAATCTCCTGTCTCTGTGGATTGTGCTCTACTAATAAAAGTGGTAGGGCAGAGAGAAAAACGGTCTTCCTTCTGTGTTTGTCTCCTCTCTCTGACTGGCAATGCGGTGGCTCAAAGGCTTTGCCTGCCTCACTCATTTTCTACCATCAGGACCCTACCCCAGGCACAAAGTTGGGACTCATTAAATATTTGTTCAGTGAATGAGGAGGTTGTCTGGTAGCATCTGCTTGAGAGCCTCCAATAGTGGAAAGCCTATTATTATCCCCCAAGGCTATGGATCCATTTTTGGAAGGTTCTGCCTGTTGGTGAGCTTCTTGATTAATGAGGGAAAATCAATGGTCCTGTAACTTTCCCGGAGACAGAAGTGCTGCAGCCTTAGAGGTGGAGACAGCATTTCTGGTCCTGCCACCATGTAAGCTTTGGAAAGACTCAGTAGCTACAGACTCAAGTACAAAGTAAAGATGGCTTTAAAAAAAGTAAAGGAAGGACTGCTATGTGGAGTTAGAAATACAGATGGTTTTCGTAAGGGAGGACACTGTATGAGATGAAAATGCAAATGCAAATGATGTAAGAGTTTAAAGATCACTTGAGATAGATAGCAATATTAGATTTTCATTTTTATTATGCAGGCAAGTGATGCAGAAAGAATGCCCATGCAGAACAGAGCTGAATGAAGAGTATCATGCCTATTATATAGGAGTAGAGAACTCAGAGGTGATCACTATCTACTCTGCTCTGGAGTTTGGTAGGTAATGTGACTTTAGAGTATATCAGTTTTCTTTTTTGCTCACTCTACTTGCAAGTTGAAAATTTAATTGTCCACATTTATAGAAGGGCAATGAACTAACCCAGTGAACTTACAGAAGATGTCAGAATGAGGAAATGTGGCCTGAGACATTTCTCCCAGTGTTTTCCCTATTACTTCACAGACTTAGTTCACTCCACCTTTACAATAATAGGAAACAGAGCTGGGGGTCTATCTCAATGATGAAAGCACTTGCCACCCACTCTTAAGGTTCTGTGTTTGATCTCAAACAACAAAAAGGAAAAAAACAAAAAGAAAATTAAGTGATTGAAAGTTCTACCACCTGTTAATAGTCTTCCTGTTCTCAGTGCTGAGACATTGAAAGCCAGAGTTTTGCTGGCCTTGGATAATGATCTGCAAAGGTCATGGCAGCCACAGTTCTATCTTCTACCAGACATCCATGGAAAATGAAGGCAGGCATCTGGGAGATGCCAGTACCAATGTTCAGATTGTAATGTTAGGAGTCCAGAGGCCATAACTTTTACTGAACAAAATCTGCTCTCTGAAACAGAATTCATGAGTTTGGATGTTTAGAATTCACCCTGGGCATCCTGTCATATAAATAGGTCTTTTACGTTGCAATTTTTAATGTTATTGCATTCACCCTATTTAGTAGCAGACTGCCAGCCCATGTACTGCCCCACAGTAGCAAACCCCAAAGTAGCCCACTGGTCCTGCTATCTCTAACTTAATTCTACATTCAGATATATTTCTTAATTACATACATCATATGACATATGTCTTAATCACATTCATCCCCAGTCTTTCAAATGACAGGACCAGTTTCTGATAAATCCATTCATAAAAGACTGTGACTTGAGGCATTTAATGTTTAACAGAACATCAAGAGACATTCTAAGAACATCAAGAGAACTTGAATTTTAGAGCCTACATGCTAGTCCCAAATGTAGGAGAGTGAGCATTCAGACAAAACCTATAAAAGGATAAAAACGTGTATGGTCTTCATTAAAACTCTAGAATAATTGTCTAATGAGTCATGGTTATGATGTGTATGTGTAATTTAAATTTTTCTAGTAGTTACTAGAAAATGTAATAAAATAGGTAAAGTCAGTCTTAATTTATTAACTCAGCATATTCAAAATATCTTTTAAACAAATGCTCTGTGGGAAATTATCAATAATGTATATTTCATTTTGTCCTTTCAAATTATGAAACATGGTGTATACTTTTTACCCACAACACATCTGCAATTTGATCAAGCCACTTCCCACACATAGTACCTCATATGGTATGTGAACATTCTACAGTTTCACAGAATTATATTCAGATAAATGAAGTGTGCACCTCCTGCGTGTGTGTGTGTGTGTTTAATTTCTGATTAAATCTAGAAGGCAATATGGGTAATGGAATATATGTATTATTTAAATATATATTACTAAATATATATTTAAATTGTGACTGAACTCTACCATGTGTCATTAGACAAGACACATAAATTCTCTGAACTAATTAAAGAAAATTCTGTAATTATTTTAGAGGATTGCTGCTGTTGGGAGTTTAATGCTAAACTACACAGCAAGGTGATGAAGATCTGCAAATTAAATTTCTAAGTTCTTTTTGAGAGACTCCTGGACTGATTTCCAAAGGTCCTACACTAATTGACACTGCTACCAGCACTATATAACAATTCTTTCCCTACACCCACACCAGCATCTGGTGTCATTTGTCTCCCTGATGATGGCCATTCTGACTCGGGTGAGATGGAATCTCAAAGTAGTTTTAAGCTGCATCTCCCCGATGGCTAGAGATGTTGACTATTCTTAAAACCATTTCCTGGCCATTTGTATTTCTTCTTTTGTGAATTTTCTGTTAAGCCCCACACTTATTTTATTTAATTGGGCTGTTTATCTTCTTGGTGTTCAGCTTATTTTAGTTATTTGAATTTTCAGACACTAACCCTCTGTCAGATGCATAGCTGGTGAAGATGTTCTCCTATTTAGTTAGCTGTCTTCTCAACTGATAGTTTCCTTTTCTGGACTGAAACCTTTCAGATTCAGGACAACCCAGTTGTCAGTTGAAGATCTTATTTCTTTTGCTACCAGAGTACTATTCAGCAGGCTCTCACCTATGCCTATAAGTTGAAGTGTACTCCAGCAGTTTTAGGGTATCAGGTCTTTTGTTGAGATCCCTCATTCATTTTCAAGTGAGTTTTGTGCAAGGTCAAAAATAAGGATTCAGTTTCAATTTCCCCATGCTGAAATCCAGGTTTCCCATCAACCATTGTTGAAACCGCTCTGTTCTCCAATGTATGTTTTTGGCATCTTTGTCAAAGATCAGGTAGCATTAGTTGTATGGAACTGTACCTGGGTCCTCTGCTCCATTCCACTGATCTATGTGCCTATTTCTGTGTCAATGCCATGTTGTTGTTTTTTTTTTTTTTTCTATTACAATGCCTCTATAGTATAGCTTATATCAGTTATGACAATTTCTCTTGAAGTATGTTTTTTTGCTCAAATCTTGGGCTATCCTTGCTTTTATGTGCCTATCAGCCTCTGTAGTTACTTTCACAAGACCCACACAAGATCAAGCCAGTTAAAAATTCTGGAATGAGAAGAGGCTTTCAATGATCTGTCTCTAGTTACAAAGCTACTGTCAGTTGATGGTTTCCATGGGAACCACTTTTTTTTTTTTTTTTTTTTTTTTGGTGGGGATTAGCAATTGGTAGCTTGCCCATGCCCCAGTAAATGACTCCACACCTATCCATATAATGGACTATGTGGACACTGTGAGTTATAAAACAAGTTGGTAGGGAGATGTGTTGTAGGAGGGAGTTTGGGAGAGGGTGAGAGGAATGGATAGGACCAGGACATATATGATATTACATATGTGCATGAATTTTTCAAAGAATATAAAAAGAACCGAAGTAAATATATTCATTGCCTTTATTGCTTCAAAAATCTTTGCACCCCTGTTCTCCACACCATTCATTCATACCCCTCACTAAAAGCTAGTTCTGTCACTCATTTCTCCTGTAGACATTTTTTGTGTGTGTGTGGGGGGGGGGGTAGGTAATTTCTTTACTTAGTGAAGACTTCCTCAAAAAACATGGCAAAACCATGAGATTTGACCCATACAAGTTGGGTGGTCTTTGGTGAGATGAAGATTTCTCAGTCTTTCCAAACTATGCATGCAATGTGCGTATCATAATACTTCAGAAGAGTTCACATCTTCTGAAGAGATTAAGGAAGGATAACCAGTTAGAGCATTTGGCACGGTGGCTTTAACACATTAGCATTCACTAGGCATATCTAAACTCCCAGTAGACTTAATAAGCAGTGCATCACAGTTACATGACTTTAATAGGCACTTTTATCCTCAATTACAGATTGACGCATATTCTTGCTTATTATCCCATGTCTGTTAGTTGCTATCTCCAAGTCCACTTATACTTAGAGGGAAGGGACTATATTCTATGCATCTCCTTTGCCTTCAAGTCTCAAAGCACAGAAATGAGGTCCTGCTGCCTCTTTGATGAGTATTGCATGTTTATCAAATATTTCTTCTCTTTCATCTTCTTGTTTCTAATATGAGGAGGCCTTTTATGTTAATATAAAAACTGATATGGTAGCATCAAATTAACTAATCAGTGTTTATTAACCAAATTTCCCTAATTTTTCCCTCTGTTAAAACATGCCACCTTGACTGACAAAATGTAACACAATTAGCAGAAACAAGTGGGACTAATAAATCCCAGAATGATTTGCTGAAGGGTGTATGCAAATTGCCTGTATCCCCTTGTCAAGATCCGCACTTTCCGGCCTGTCCCATGAATCTGGGTGTATTACACTAGCACTTTGATCACTGTATCTTTAAGTTTGAAACTGTGTGCTATGAGTCCTCGGATTTTTCTTGTTTTTCAATTTTTTTTTTATTCTTTCTAGTCCCATAAATTTTCATATGAGTTTAGAACTAGTTAATAAAACATATGCCTCTTGGTTAAATCAATGGATCAGTTGAATATGATATATTTCATAGTGTGGTTGGAAGATATTTCTAATTTCTCAGACAGAGAGACACATGAGTGTGTGTATGCATGTGTGCGTGTGCATGCATGTGTGCGTGTGCATGCGTGTGTGCGTGTGCATGCGTGTGTGTGTGTGTGTGTGTGTGTGTGTGTTTTGTTATATGCGTATGGATATGGGTGCATCAGTTGCCCCTATGGGCATGTATAGAGTTCAGAAGCTGTTATGAGACATCTTCCTCTATTGTTTCTTCATCTCTCTCACCCTCCATCTCTCCTTCACTTCCTTCCTCCCTTCCACCTCTGAGACATAGACAACCATTGTACCCAGAGTTTGCTGTTTTGACTAGACAGGCTGTCCAGGAAGTCCTCTGGATTGGTCCATCCCTGTTCCTTAATGCTGGGGTAGCATGCACTTACAACCTTGATTTTTTTTTTTTAACAAGGATTCTGTGGATCTATCTAGAGTCCTTATGCTTGCATAACAAGCAATTTACTCTTTCAGTCATAGTCCAAGCCATTCTGTCTTTCGTGACAGTGTTTGGTCTTAACACCTCTTTTGCCAGATTCACTTCCAACTACTTTATATTTTTGGTATTGTTATAAGTCATCCTATTTTATCAATTCAAGTTGATTTTTCATTATTGACATTCAAAAGAAAGTTTGTGTTATTTATTTTGAGTTTTGCCACCCTGCTAAAATTATTTATTCCATCTAATGATTTTTCATTTGCATTTTACACATAGGTAACCATGTTGTGTACAAGTAACATTTTACTTTTCCCTCTTTTTGACTTGTTTGGATATAATAATAATAATAATAATAATAATAATAATAATAATAATAAATTATTACTCTCGTTTTGCTTCAAGGTACTAGGTAGAACATTCAATAAAATGTTAAAGACATATTGTCCTTTTTTCCTTTCCTTCTGTCCTAATTAGTTTTTTTTGTCAACTTGCATTTGTATGGGTGTGTGTGAATTACTTTGAGAGTTACAGGATCTTGCTACATAGCCCTGGCTGGACTGGAACTCACTACGTAGCTCACGTTGGCCTCATTTGCAGAGAACCTTCTGTTGTGCCTTCTCAATTCTGGGATTATAGGCATGTACCATAACTGGTAGGAATTAATTTTTTTAGTTGGAAAAATTTGGGCATATTTGAATATTTATAAGAAACATCCAATAGGTGGTGTTTGAACCTTGCTTGGAATGAAACGACTCTGAAACAAGGATCAGTATGTATTTTGCTTAATGGACTGTATAACTAAATATTATCAGTCTAACAGTCCTGGACATTCCTAGATAATCTGTTAGTGTAGTGCATAGTGATGCTCCATTATAGACCCAGCACTCAAGAGACTGAGGTAGGAGGGTTGAAAATTTGAGACTATCTTGGGCTTAGACACTGTCTCAAAAACAATAAAAAAGCAGCAATAGGCAATATGACAGCACAGAAGGGAGTGAATGTGAATGTGACTATGTCAATAAAACTTTATGTATGTACATTGAAACTTTATACATACTAGATGTATCATAAAACAGAATTTTTCTTAGCTCATGACCTACAAAAAAACAGATGGGAGGAGGCCTGTGGATCATAGACTGCCAACTCGTGCTAGGGAGCACATGTGGACAGGTGAACTGTTCTCAAGAACAATGTACCATATAAGAATCAAAGACTGGAAGATAAATAGATTGTTTGATGTGGAGTTGGGGAGCTAAAGGAATTTTTATTCAGTAGTTTCTATTTTATTGTGAAAATATAATTTGAATACTAGGCATTTTTATTGATGGTTTATTGATCGCTAGTATGATTGTAGAAGATTTAAATGTACTGATTCATTTACTACTTATAAAATTTTTATGATATCGGTGATATTGTTGTATCTGTCTTACCATTAAGGAACTAAGGCACAGAACTGCTGAGAAGCACATGCAGATATTTGCCTTTAGCATCCACAGTCTTGCTCTGTGAAGGCCGAGAACGGAGACTTGGAAAGAGCAGACATCTGAGAGGAGTGAAGGGCAGGGTAATTGGACAATGCATCGAGATCTTAAGGGGTGTCAAGACCTCAGTTGAGATTGGGAATTATAAATGGAGGATACCATCAATCATCCTGCTGATTTGATTTATCTGGAGGAGTGTGGCTGCATGAGCACAGGCATTGAGAAGAGAGACTGTTGGGTTTTTCTAAGGTGAATCTGTGTTGGAGATGGTGGGAGGTCAAAGACACAGTGGAGCCTGAGAGTGGGCTGCACCTGTTTACAGAGAAAAGAGGCTTTCAGCATCATTCTCTGATTATTCAAATTCTCTTTCTACTATAGTTGTAATTTTTCTGTCATGGGTCTCCTGTGGCTTATCTATTTATTTCATTATCAACCCAAGGGCATATTATTATTTTCAGACCTTTCTTATATCAATTCATCATAAAAATATTAATTCAATAATATAAACAGAACTAAATTTTACTTTTTAATCTAAAAAGTCACCTAAGAAAAATTAATAGGTGAGTCAAATACGAAGTTTATGTATATCACAGTGATGCACCCCAACAAACATTTTGCAATTTGAAAGTGGGTATGTAGAAAATGCTACATAAAATTTATGGAAGATTGAAATTCACTGATTAATATGTACTGTGAAAACTTACTTTTTTGATAATTCTGGTGTATTAAAACTGTAGCTCTTTCTGGAGTCATAGAGTGTTGATGAGATTAGACAATAGTGAGATAGATCATTAGAAATGAACTTTGAACTTAGTCTGATAAAATGACCTTGGATTCAGTCAGTTGTGAGGAATCAGAATCTTTGGCCTCAATTCCAAATCTACTTCCCTTGAATCTACATTTTAATAAAGCCCCAATACAAATATATATTTCTATGTATATGGCCAACTGAGAAGCATCTGTTCATATTATATTAAATTCGCAAACTACAGGTGAGTATCCCTTATTTAAAATGCTTGCTAGGAAAAGTACTTCAGGTTTTCACAGTGGTATATTCACACACAGACACACAGACACACACACACACACACACACACACACACACACACAATTATAGCTAAGGGATAGGAACTGAGTCTAAATAGGAAACTAAGTTATGTTTCATATAGGCCTTTTGCACACAGCTTGGGTAATATAATACACTATTTTCAATGTACTTGTGTTTTGTTTATGACTCATCACATGTTGGAGACTATAGAATTTTCTAATTATAGCACTATTTTGGGTTCCAAACTTTCTGAATTTTGAATTTTTCTGATAGGTATTCTCAACTTGGACTCTTGAGAGCTGAATTTTGAGCACATAGAAAACTTCTATTTTGTTGTTGCTCTGTTTTCCATGTTTTGTTTAGTAATGTGGCTCACCACATGATCCTAGAGAGACTTTTTAGGTAAAAGGTGAATTTGATGAGATAATGCACAGAAGGAAGACCGGTTTCATTTTATTTGCATTCTAGGGACTTCTTGACACAAAACCTTGTTCATTTGGTTCTGAACTTTTTCTACAGTCTTATTTTTAGCCATATTCTTGGTTTCTTCCATAATTTTCTATGTTTCTCACTTTAAGATTCCTGATTTGCAGAAGCAATGATTTCCAGACTCTTAGTAGTCAGACATCAGCTACATAGAGACAATCCAGAAGACATCAACAGGGTTGGCAGGGTTTGGATGCTTGAAAGTATTCTGTAAGTCACTCCACATGGCCCTCATGGAAGCAAGCGTTAGTTGGTATGACTGGCAGAGTCTGAGCCACAGGACTGATGTAATTCACCTCTGCCATGGGATGCCCAAGGTGGTTCTGTAGAAATGAAGCATCACGTGTTCACCTACCCATACTCTTCCAAATGCAAAGGGGCCCAAGCGTATAATTCTTGGTCCTGAGTTTACCTTCTCCATGGTTCTTTTTCAAAGCGTAAAAATGTCAAGATGAGTGTCAGATATATGATATATTGGCAAAGACAACCAAACTCAGATTTTCTTCTGGTCAAATATTTCTAGGGAGAAAATTTTCATTCTTAACTCTCCTGGTTTGTTTTTTTTTCTTGGTGGAAATATTAAGAGTGAGGACTCAGAGGATCAGGATTGACAGCAAAGATTTCAAAGCAACAAGAGGTTCTACATTTTCACGTACATCTCTCTCTCTTTGGACTTAAGAAGACACTTGTAGATAGTTGATGTTCTATGGAGAGTGATATATTGCTCAATTTCCAAAAATTGACTGTTATGACTTGAGTTGATGTTAGATATTCAGGAGAATAAGTTAAGTCTTTGATTACTTGTAAGTAACATGAATATTATGCTCCACTCTTGGACATAGAAAAAGCAAATACTTCACCTTCCAAAACAATAGTTCTTGGGTATCATTAAATTGTATCTATTATCCTAATAAAAACTCTGGGAGGAATTGAGGGGAAAGAATGTGATCAAAATACATTGTATGCAAACCATTCTATAAGATGCTTAATTTATTCCTCAAAACAATGAAATCCTTTGAGTTTCTTAACTCAAAGGCAAAGTACTGAAAATGGCATTCTTCATCTTCCTTACTCCATTTTACTTTTTCTAACATTTTTTTTTAAAAACATAGCTCCCATATAAGTGCATGGAATGACTGACCACCAATTGCTCAAGCTTAAACTCTGAGAATTTAATTCTGGTTTTACGTATCTACTCACTCTTGAATTACTAAAACCTATCCATTTTTTCTACTATGTACCCTTTTTCTATACTCCCTCTTCTCATTTATGGTATCTTCAATCCACTCCATGGTGTCTCAACCTCAACACCATTGTAGGATGTTCTGTAGCATCCTTGTCCCCCACCATGTGATGAAATGTCAGCACTTCCTCAATCTCCCTAGGATTATGGCAATCAGGTGATCTCAGCATTGCCAAATATCTACAGCAAAGCAATCGTGCTCCCAGGAGAGAATGAATGCCCTCACCATATCATCTCACAAATTAATGAAATAGATTCAGTTCATCCTATGTGATATGAAGCATACAGCTAATTATGTCAATCTTCTTTTTCAAATGCCTTATTTAACTACTGTGACTTTAAAACAAAATCCAAAGTTCTTAAAAGCATTATCAAAGTTTCATTCTTTCTTATCTGTGTTCAAATGGTGTTGTGTTGGATTTCCTCATGTTATTAATAATGCCAATTATTTATCTTGAGACCTTATACTGCTTTTATTTTCCTTTGGATGTTTTCATCTGACTCTGTATCTTTGCCTAGTCAGTTTTCTGTTATCCTTTAGGTATAGGTTGATAAGTAATTTTTTTCTAAGAGATCTTTCCTAGTTAGCAACCATTTACCCTTCTGACCTGCCCTATTCAAATTATACCCATCCATGGTACAAAGGACTTCCTTTTTTATAGTGTCTTTTTGTTATAATTATCTATGCAGTGATTTTCTATTTTGCTAACACGAAAGATGTTTGAAGGTAATTGTACTCTGTTATATGTTTAATGCTCACCCTCCATAGTGCTAGGCATATATTACAAACTAGGCACATAACTGTTAGAGGAATGCTTTGGCATATGTATTGCAGTGGAACCACATGCACTATCAGGGTAGAAAATACAGGGAATTGTCGCTTACCTAGGAGCAGGAACTAGAAAGTTTATATTCTGTTGATATTCTTTTTCTGGAGTCAAATAGTTTCTTGTCTCTGTCTTTCTTGTTCGTTTGCTTTTATTGATGCATTCTGCAGTTTGCCCTCCCGTCTTACTTGTGTTTAATTATCCCTGACAGCATATTACCTCCACACTGGTTGCCTCTTACCAAAGAGCAGTGCTGTTAAGTCATATTTTTTTCTAGAGTGAGCAAGTAACATTAGTAGACAATTCATCTCTTTATCCTGAAATTAGTTGGAGAACAGTGAATTGCATGTCCTTGTTTATAGAGCTACTCTTTTGCTTTTCCAGAGAAAATAGAAAGAACCACAACACCCAGAAGAAATGTCAGATCATTTCTGTTTTTAAAACTATCCATTTGAGGGTCATTTTCATTAGAAACATTCCTGGAAAACCATTTATTTGGATAGCCTTAGGTATCTGCAAATGAGGTGATGGAAACAATTCAGATTTTAAAATGTGGGAGAGCCAAGTGTCATGTGTTGAAGAAATTTCCTTTGTGGAGCCCACTTCTTGCTTCCTTCCTGAGAGACAAAGCAAGGACTTTCATAGTCTCTGAATGCTGACGTGGAAAATAGAAGTCACCCAATCTGGGCTGGTCAGTTTTCTTGATAAATGGTCAGCACAGGAAATGATTATGAGTGAAAACACCTTGGTTTCCTTGACAGCTCTACATTGAGAAATGTTTGTTTATATATTTATTTGATAACTTTTTTACTTCACAGTAAAATATCTCTGCCAGCCACAGGAAATTGTTGTCACATTGAAGAATGTGTATGGTGGAACAGATTTATATAGGTCGAGACACATTTAGAGAGAGGGAAATAAACAAATTATATGAGAACACATGAGCTTTGAAACACAGTTAGACAAATGTCCCTTAGTCTCAAGAGTTAGACACTTCAAACTCTTCAGCAATAACTGAAATCAGACCTCTTTTCTGTATACATAAATGAATACTTGTGTGATACACCAGGTGGGAATGGCTGCCACTTGGACCAATGCTGACTTAATTTTGGAGAGCTAAGTTGAGGGAAACCCATCATTTTCTAAGGAAGAGATTTTATAATAATCTTTAGACTTTCAGATGCCAATTGTTATCATATTTCTATAACTACCCACTCTAGAATATGTTTAATGAAAATAAGAGATGATGGCTGTCATATCTTAAGTGAGCTCCATGCTGAAAAATTGCTGTGAATTAATCTCTAATTACAAAGCTGGGAAACAGAGCATCTCAACACATGTGCACTGAAGGAGGAGTCCCCAGTTCTTATCACTAGACTTGCCTGGAAAATTTTACTTAAATCTGCCAAAAGGGGAAAAGATGTAGAGTCTTCCTCACTTAACAGCAGCAGCAGCAGCAGCAGCAACAACAACAACAACCACCACCACCTAGTTAGCATCTACATTGAGGTTTAGCCTAAAGACCTACTTTTCTAAGTTAATGATTAAAAACATTTATGCCTGATCCCATAGATCCACTCCCCCTCCTCCATTTCCTCTTCAGAAAAGAGCAGGTATCCAAGAGACAACAGCCAAACACGATGAAACAAGATACAGTAAGAAGAGGCAGAAGCCCTCATATTGAGGCTGGACAAGGGAACCCAACAGGAGGAAGTATAGCTAGAGTTTTCCTGCCTGGCCCACAATCAGGACAAATCTCTCTCACCCACCAGTCCCACAGCTGCTCAGACTCAACCAAGTAAACACACAGAGACTTATATTGCTTACAAACTGTATGGCTGCAGCAGGCTTCTTGTTATCTAGTTCTTATATATTAAATTAACCCATTTCTATTAGTCTATAAGTTGCCACATGGCTCGTAGCTTACCGGTACCTTACATCTCATTTGTCATGGCAGTGGCTGGCAGTGTCTCTCCGCCTCAGCCTTCTACCTCCCAGAATTCTCCTCTCTCCTTGTCCCGCATATACTTCCTGCGTGGCTACTGGCCAATCAGTGTTTTATTTATTAACCAATCAGAGCAACACATTTAACATACAGAACATCCCACAGCAAGGAAGAGTCCCAAGAACAGGAAAGGGTCATTAGCTGTGTTTATTCTAAATTATGCTGATCTATGTATGCCATCATATACAAAGTTACTCAAGGGAGGTTACTATTTAAACCAAAAACATCATTTTTTTTTCCAATAATTCTTCCCATTCAACTTGATAGTTAACTTTGGACATTGTGATGGAGAAAGAAGCAATGTAGCATAAATAAGAGGACTCTTGAAAACGTTGCAAGCAATTGAACTATACAAGAGACCCTAATGATGCCTGCGTTCATTTTCAAAGCTATAGATTTAACTTCAGTTTCCAATATCACCAGTCATAATAGAAATGGCTGCCTGAGGCATCAAAGTCTCTCTTAAGACCCCAGGGACAGTACTCACAGATCAGTGACTTATTCAGCCATCATCAGAGAGGCTTCCTCCTGCAGCAGATGGCAACAAAACAGAGACCCACAGACAGACCAAGACATATCACACACACACACACACACACACACACACACACACACACACACAGAGAGAGAGAGAGAGAGAGAGAGAGAGAGAGAGAGAGAGAGAGAGAGACAGAGAGAGACAGAGAGACAGGGAGAGAGAGAGACAGAGACAGAGACAGACAGACAGACAGAGAGACAGGGAGGGAGGGAGAGAGAGAGAGAGAGAGAGAGAGAGAGAGAGAGAGAGAGAGAGAGAGATATCTTGGAACACACAGCTCTAAACAAGATGTCTCTATCAAATCTCTTCTCTCAGAGCTCAGGGAACTCCATGAAAGAGGAGAAAGGAGGAGTGGGAGAGACAGGTGATGGAGGAAACCAGGAGAACATGGTTATCTTGAGCAAAGCTCCTATGAGCTCAGAGGCTGATGCAGCATGCATAGGTCCTGCATGGATCTGCACCAGGTCCTCAGCCGATAATCTATAGCTTTCAGTTTAGTACTCCTTTTGGAAATGAGTGGGTCTCTGCTTCTTGTGCCTTCTCTTGGGGCTCTTTTATTTTCCTGTTGTCCTGTCTTGTCAAATGGTAGTTTTCATTTTATCTTGCTATGTTTTGTTGTTATCTCCTAGAGGCCTGTTCTTTTCTAATGAGGGACAGAAAGAGAGTAGAACCAGAGGGAAGGGGAGGTGGGGAGGAACTTGGAGGAGTAGAGGGAGAGTGATCTGTATTCAGATTATATTGTGTGAGAAAATATTCCATGTTTAATAAAAGGGAAAAATGCATGCCCAGCAAGCCATGTGGAACAAGCACTAGTAAACAACTTTCCTCCACGGCTTCTGCGTCAGTTCTCACCTCCAGATTCCTGCCTTAAGTTCCTAACTTGACATCCTTTGATGACGGGCTGACCACAAGTGTGAGCAAAATAAACCCTTTGCCACCCTCACCTAAAATAAGAAAGACTACAGGGACAAACACTCCCTTGTGGCATATGGGAAGTAATTCCCAGACTGGCTGGGCTTAATTTTAAAATGCACATCACAGGAACCCACAGCTGGCCAAAATGTAGAGAATAACTTATCATTGCTTGCACAACCCCAATTGATATATCTACAATACAACCCCTACCCCAAAGGCTCAGGGAACATCACAGAAGAGAGTACAGGAAGATTGTAAGAGCCAGAGAACCAAGGTGCTACTGAGAGATTGTATTTTCTATATGTAACAGGAAAGCTGCATGCACGAAGCCTCAGCAATGTGGTTTCCTAAATAAGACCTATTCAATTGATATCAGCTGACATATTAGTGTGGATGGGGGAAATCTCATAAGGTGTCCCACCTGGATAAAGAGCTACAGACCATTAATGAATAAGAGGGAGAATTATTCTCCAGAGATAAGCCTTCTAATTGGTTATCGAATACACCAAGTGGTCATCCCTAAAAGTATTTACATATGGGAAACACTAAATGGACTCAGCAAATTGTATTTATATGTTTCTATGTGTCATAATGTGTATGATTCTATATGTCACAATAATAATTAAAGAAAAATGACATGAACCTGAGAGTGAGTGGGAAGACATAGGAGAAGAGGGAGGGGAAGGCATAAATGATGTAAATGCAGTACTCATATATGAAATTCTCACAAAAGGTTTAAAAAAGTCCCTAATGTCATGCTGCAATCATATGAATGTTGCCATGATGTATTGACCTGAAAGTAGCTGTCACATTTTCTTTTCTTTGGAGCTCAACTTCATGCAAACGCTGCTAGCTTAAAGTTCTCGTGTAGGTTCATGAAAATCTAGCCTGTGAATTTTAAAAATCTTAAACCACCCCACGTTTCTCTGGTGAAAATGTATTTGGGTGCATTTCCTCACGTGAAGAGGAAAAATCTAGCCAAATAACTTCATGTGAGGCTCTGTTAAGTCCTTTTGAACTGTGGTGATAGCGTTGGTGGGAGAGCAACTGACTGATTAACCAAAAGCCAACATAGACTTAGTTAATTGTGGATCAGAGCAGCAACAAGAAGTACCTGACATGGTCGTCATCATCTTTATCTTCATTATATTATTATTATCATTGTTGTTGGCAATTTACTAAGACTAGGTGGAATCAATCCTTTGGCAATTCAATCAAACACTTGCCATTTTAGAATTAGACAGGAAATTTACCCATTGACCACTTCTGTCTGTCTTAGATGCCCTAAATTGTTCTCACTATAAACAGAATGTAAAAAGAAATCTTAGAGGATAGAAGAAATAAAATTGCATGATTGACATTTGATAAATTCTGTGCATTTTAGATTAAATGATATTGCTTCCCAATATATTTCAATATCCTCTGGCTAAAGGCCCACTTATCCAACAACCTCTGAATTATTGTGTCTATTTTATTTTTAAAATGATGTTTACTATTTCAACAGCACTCACTGAAAGGGATGGGCAGGAAAGTCAGACACCATTTTCTAATGCAGACTGCCTTTAAGAAGCTTCTTTGATTGACAACCACCTTGCACTGTATATTTTTATGAAACCACTTGGTCAGAAGAGTGTCCCATCACTCACTCACTATTTCAACTTGTCTTTTCAGTATGAACTTTGGGTCACTCAAGTGTGAACAACATCTGATTATAGACTCACTTCTTTATTGACAATGACAGGATCTTATACATGTGTTTGTCAAGTAGACTGTTACATGAAAATGAAGATGGAATACTGATCTGAAATCTGTACCACGGTTACCTAACCATTGCTGCACATCCTTTCTACTAAGAACAATAGACATTAAAAAAAACAAAACAATCCATAGGTTCTGTGGAATTTTCCATGTTAGTCTATAATTTACTAAATATCTGTTACTATATAACACATTTTAATATTTTCATATTAAATGAGACAATAAAAGACCAGAGAACCATTTTTTTTAAAAAAATAATCATGTACTTTAATATTTTTGGAAAGGTTGTCTCTTTCCAAGATATTATTTTTATATTTTATTGTGTTTCTGTGTATCTGTATTGTGGAAGCCAGAAGAGAGTCTGTCAGAGTCTCGTGAACAGGCGTTACAGGCAGTTATAAGCTGCCTGCTGTGGTTGTGGGAACTGAACTTGGGTCAGAAAGAACTGTACTCACTCTAAAACACTGAGCCACTTCTCCATCCCCCACAACCACATACTTTGTAATGAAGAAACTAGGACTGAAAGTTAAATCACCCAACTCCCAGCCCATTGGCCATGCATCTGTCCACACTGAGCTGGGTGGGAGTCTTACTTTTTTGTCTTTTGTTTCTTAAAGCTGACATGCAGCCCAGGTGCGCCACAGCACCAGGCTCCTGCTAGAAGTAGCGCATGTCAAGTCCCAGTCCAGATCTACTGACTTACAATCTGCATCTTAACACACTCTCTAGATGTTTGGTAAGGCTGAGAGGTACTGATATATATTGAAATAAAAAAATGTAAATGTATGGGGTTGGGGATTTAGCTAAGTGGTAGAGCACTTGCCTAGCAAGTGCAAGGCCCGGGGATCGATCCTCAGCTCAAAAAAAAAAAAAAAAATGTAAATGTAATTTGAACATAGGAATAAAGAGCTATTAATTGCATGCAATCATGAAACAAAATTTAAGTGGAAATTCCATTCCTGTTAATTATTGTTATAAATAGTGTGATATTTGGCTTTTCTATGTTGCAAATTTTTATATTACTCTAACTAAATTATTCATATTAATATTTTTCAGTGAATTAGTTATTTTTCATGCATAGGTGACATGTATCACTTGGTAGGCTGTTATTTGATGATATTATCAAATATATATATATTGCATCTAATGTTACGTCTTACCATAATTTCACCACTGCATAAGTACTCTAGATGATGCTATCGATTTTTTTTAGGTAAAGAAACTAAACAAAAAATTTAATCAATTAGTCAAGACATTTTGATGAATCCATTGGGCCTTTCCATTTGCCTGTTAGGGAAAGTCAATTATTAACACCCCTGAAAGCTCTGGAATATCTGGGTCCCAGGGCTCTTCCTTATTCAGACTGCAGTGGGAATGGAGGCTGCACAGCTCCAGGGTTTTCTTTTTTAAAAAAATTATATAACTGCATTTTTAATTTTTTAATTCTTTTTTATTAAGAATTCTTTTATTCATTTTACATACCAATCACAGATCCCTCTCTTCCCTCCTCCCACCCCTCCAGTCTTCCCCCCAAACCAACCTTCACTCCCTCCTCCAACAAGGTAAAGCCTACATGGGGAGTCAGCGGAGCCTGGTCCATTCAGTAGAGGCAGGTTCCAGCCCCTCCCCTCCAGGGGTTTCTTAGTTAATTTAATGTCCTCGGTGGAAAGGAGACTCCTAGTCTCTGTTTAATGATCTGTCAGAACCATGGTTGGTACTGTCACTACTCCTGTCAAGTTGCTGGTTGAGCTGATGGAATGGGACGATGTGGCTAAAGCCAACTCAGTATACACACGTGTGAAATTGTCAAAGACTAATACAAAATGTTTGAACTAACCAGGTTCCCTCGTGGATTCCACTCTAACAGTCATATAGATGGTCCTGGTGAAATTAAATGCGTCACAAAGTAAACTAAACATTAGAGTCTGGGAAAGGGACTGGTCAGGAGGATGGAGCATCACAGGGACCAAAAAGGGTAATAAGAGAGTGTGTGGGAGATTAACCAGAATGCATTGGATACTACTTGTATGAAATTATCAAAACACTAACTTCATTGAAGGAAAGGCATCAGCCACATGGAGTGAATCCCATTCACATGGTCACACTTACGTTTGTAACAGAAAATATACCAGGTTTTCTTCTGTGATGTTTGAACACTCCCCACTGTTTGACGATAGTAACTATGAGAAAATGAAAGAAGTGTCTTGATTTCACTTTCCATTTCATGTTACTGAACCACCAAGCAGTGGCTTTTATTTGCTCATGATAACTGGGAGGAACCCACACTGACATCTCTGGAAGACTGTGAAGCACACTTCTCAGCCCTGAACTGTTCTGGAAGATACAGTGAGAGTGTGTGTGGGGGATACAAAGAGAGAGCACAGGGTCTAAGTCATCCTCATCTCTACTTAGGCATTTACATGTGTAAACTCTTCTCTCAATTGAGTTTCAAGTGGATATTTGTATTCTCCATTGGCTCCTTTGTTGGTAGACACTTGATCCCTAGCTGGTGACCTTGTTTTGACAGACTTGAAACTTTAAGAGAAGGTGACTAACTGGAAGAAGGTGGAGTCAGGAGGATTCCTGAAGCTTCTGCTAATCCAGCCAATCGTTAAACTCTAGGTTCAATAAACGACACTGGCTATCTTAGAACATAAAATGGAGATTGACTGGGGAAGACATCCAACATTGACCTCTGGCCTCTGGATGCAAACACACCTGGATCTGTCCATACATGAATGTACATACACGTGCACATAATCTCTTCCCGCATTTGTTCCTGTTGCAGTTATGTTTTGCTGAAAGAAATGGGTCCAAGCAACCACCCCCTCTGATACCATGAGCCAAAATAAATCTTCCTTTGCTTAAAAATTAAATCATGATTAGAAACTTTAAAGTTTCTTGTCTTTAATAGTGCTCATTTTATTTTTACAAAAAATAAATGTGTGTCATACTCCTTTTTCGGGCACCATCACCACCCATGGAAAGCCCATCTCTTCGGATTAGGTGGGACTCTGTTTCTTATAAAATAGACCTTAAACATGAACATTGTAAAGCCTTACAAGCCATCCTTTATGAATGCAGCACACAACTGTTGACCTTATTTCCTTTATGTCCCTGTTGTGTGTGATGATCAATATTAATGGTTAAAATAAGAATTATCAATGTTGAAAGCACAATTTATTAAGGTCTTTCCAGCCACATTTATGGGGGTAAATAATGGAAAAATTATCAGTCAGTGCTGTTTTCCTCAAGCAATCTTTCACTGCACACACCTGTGGGCTAGGTCATCATCAATCTTCAAGCCCTTGGGAAAAGATAATCAGTTTCCTCAACCTTTCATTAAATACGAATTGATACATTCATTATTTTTTCTTTATTTGTCTTTAACTCTTAAAAAGTCCTTTTTTTAACCTTTGGATTTTTCCTGTTGCAAATGTTTTTAGTTATTTCCTAATCTCTAATTTAACTCATAAACTAATGATCATACCTAAATCAAACATTAATTTCTTGCTGAATAATGTAATTAATATTAACTCTCATTGTCTGATAACTGCTGTGTCTGAAATAATGGACTGTTGCTTATTCTTTATGCCTTCCCCTCTTTACACCTTATTCTTTTTGTCTTCCTCTCTTCTGCCGTCTTTACTTCTTTTAAACAAAGTGCTTGACAAGATCTCAATTTCATAGAAATTCCCCCTGAAGTCTTTTCAATGAGAGTTTCCTTTTTTTTTTTTTCCCACCAGGAACACTGAAATCCTCTCTGGCATAGTACAAATCTTTCTTCATTCCCTGACAGTTGCTTCAAAAGGTGTTTCATTTTTTCCCCTGTTTTAGAAACTGGTAAACCTCATTACACTCAGATGCCATCTTATTCTGAGCTTTTAATACTTGGTTCAAAGCCTGTTACTAAGGTGCCAGGGTACGACTTACCACATGTAAAGATATTCACAGCTTGAGTGGGCTGTGAAAGCCAATCACCTTGGGCAGTGCAGACACAGTGTGAAAGGAAGAACATGAGAATATAAAGCCAATTCCTGTTCCTAGACTGTAGCTACTTTCAACTTAACATCTTCTCAAAATCAAAGTTTACTACTAAAATAAACTCCTCAAGAAATAAGACCTTTTATTCAAGTTGTCTAGTAAGTATAGAAAGGTAATTGAATCAGTGCCCCTCAAATTAAGTCTCTATGGTTTTGTTTTTATCATTAGCAACAGAAACAGTATAAAAAAAAAAAAAAAGAAAGCAAAATCTAAAAGTCTGTACTTAATCTTCTAATGCTAAATTTAAAAAGCTTTGTGTGGCATGGGCATGAAGTGTGCCTGTGTCTTCATGGGGTATTTTCAGCACAAAGGCCAGCCATCTGCCCATTCGGTATCTCTAGTCTTCATGCTATTCTTTGTCCTGCGTGTAGTGGCTCATTCTTTTAGCTTTAAAGCAATAAGCATAGTTTAAGAAGACAAATACATGTTAGCAAATTTATTTGCCACGAGAAGCTCTGTATGTACCATACTTGTGAAAGAGATGGTATACAAACCAGTATATTAATGTGGATGCAAAGAAAAAGATTCTCCCAAAGCTATTGGTATAGTTGCTGCCAGTGAGGAGGGGAATGGTCTGAGGTGGATGAGAATGGAACACAGAATTTCATGAGCATGTTTTATTTTTCACATTGCATTAAAATATACCCTTTCTTTTCTCTCTTTTTTTTCATACAATATGTTTTGATCATATTCTCTCCCCTCCTCCAACTACTTCCAGATCCTCTCTACCTCTCTACCCACCCAACTTTTTCTTCTTTCTCTCTCTTATCACCCCAGACCAAAAAACAAAAATCAAACAAGCAAAACAATAACAACAGCAGAAGCAAAACAACAACAACAACAAACACTAAAACAAATCAAAAAGCGCATGTGCACATACACAAAACAAAAACACATACACTGTTTCATGTTGGCCAACTAACTACTCCTGGGCCTAGGGTATGGTTGATATACCTAGTGACACCCCATTGGAGAAAACTGATTCTCCCATTTCTAGCAGTTATCAATTGCAAATAGCTTCATGGTTAGGGGTGGGACTTGGTGTCCACTCCTTCTCAGTAACAGGATTTTGTTTGGCTTGGAACTGTGCAGGTTTTCTGCATGGTGTCACAGTCTCTGTGAGTTTGTATGTCCATCATCCTGGACTCACCTACCACCTCTGGCTCTTAAAACCTTTCTGCTTCCTCTTCTTCATAGGTGTCTGTTCCTTGAGGACTGGGGTTTGCTAAAGACATCTTTTACTTAACTTGTGTGAACATTTGTTACAGAATGGTAGGAGCTTTAAAGCTGTTGCTTGTTATAAAATAGCATTTTTGGAACATAGGTGAAATTCCAACTCTTTCATTTATATGAAGGCACACGTTTCTGTGATGGAGAAGCAAACCACACCTCACACAGAGAAGCCAAAGAATGGAAAACAGCCATTTTGCTTCAAAAAACATTTCAGTAAGAGAGAATTGGAACACATAGAATAAGAACGATTTTAAATTTATTCAGCTAAGTGTGAACTACCTTTCAAAGCATCATTAATTTAGGGAATGAGAGAAACAGATTCACAGCTCAAAAGAATAATAGGGAAGGCTTTTTATTGTCAGAAGGGAGATGATTATCATGCTGGGTTCCCAGAGGTGTGACAGAACAGTGGAAATCTCACAGCAACCCAGGAATTTAAGTACTTGATACAACTCCATAAGAAAGCTTTGAGGTAGTAAGGGATGACCTTAAAGACACATCATTTAAAAAGATACAGAGGAAAGACACATCTATTTAAAAAGGTGCAGCGGCTGCTCATTCTACACAGAGCTGAACTCTTCACTTAGTGAAAACAACCTTGCCCAAGTAAACACTGGCCTTTCTCCAAAGAAAAGAATTGCCAAAGAGTTTTGTACCAGACAAAGAAGAACCGTAATCATGATTCTTTTTTTTTTTTTTTTTTTTTTAACTGAAGACTGTTAATTGTGTCCACCTCAGCAATAAGGTAGCAGTAATTCGATTCTCTGAAGAATCCTTGTAACCTAGTTAAATTCTCAGCTCCTCCTAGCGTGTGACGTTGAAATCTCACAGGGAGAACTGTGCTACTTTTTAATAAAAACTATCTGGACAGCAGTTAAGTGGAGCATTAACCTGTTTTGGGGAAAAATAAAACTGCTGACACTGGCATGTCTCTGGAAAATTAAGTGACTAGAAGGAAAATAGAGGTGATATTTCTAAATTTGGGGAGCAAAGAAAGATACAAGAAGAAGCCAAGTAGTTATCCCTTTCCCGTGCATTCATGTGTGTGTGTGTGTGTGTGTGTGTGTGTGTGTGTGTGTGTGTATGTGTGTGTGTGTGAGAGTGTGTGTGTATGTGTGTGTGTATGTGTGTGAGTGTGTGTGTGTGTATGTGTGTGTGAGTGTGTGTGTGTGTGTGTGTGTGTGTGTGTGTGTGTGTGTGTTTTAAATGGCACCTATTACTGGTAAAATGGAACGTGTTAGATGTGAGGGTAAATAAATACTTGAGGCTGGGCAGTTCAGTAATATTAATTTGCTTTAAAAACATTTAGGGTCACATAGGTAAACCTTTAGTACCTCTTATGTAGCTGAAATGTTTTATATAGTTCTGTAACATTTTACATGACATCTTAATATAATTTGGAAAATGCAGAAAAATAAATGGGAAAGTAAAATCATTAATCCTGTCACTTAGAAATGGCCACTCTTAGCATTTTTGGCTTACTTTCTTAGTCGCCTGCCTCTCGAGTACAGTGTTTCTGCTTATTATCTCTACTGAACAGAGTCCTAGCAGGGGAGATTCCAGATGCGATGGTATGGACATTTTTAAGAGTCTTGAAACACATTAATATGATTAGCTTTTGAGAGAGGTCACACCAGCTCGATACTCTTGGCTGCATTCAATGTGTATCTTTAAAAGTCTCCACTAGCTAAAAAATACAACCTCATCATCTTAATTTTTGTTTCTGCAGTATTTTCACCAATGACCTTTTGTTGGGAGACCGTGAATAGGGCACCATCTTGGCTCTATTTAGACTTGAGTGTGAATATGGCTGCCTTGCATCGAGGAACGCAAACTAGAGGATACATCCCTAGAGAAGGAAGCCTGGGGTATGTAAGGATGGCGAACAGTGAGGTGCCTAAGTGGTGGAAGAAAAGAGGGAGCAGAACAAAAGTGAACAGAAAGTTGTAAATGTTCTTTAATTTGAATAAAGTTTGGGGGTAGTTTGAATGAGAATGTTGTCGTACCCCCCCCCCCCCCCCCCCGCTGCCCCTTAGACACATATGTTTGAATTCACCATCCCCAGATGGTAGAATTGTTTGGGAAGAATTAGGAGGAGTGGCCTGGTTGGAACTGGTTGGAAGAGGTGTGTCACTGGGGGTTTCAAAATGATTTAGACGGTCAAAAGACATTAAAAACAAAATGAAAACAACCAAGTCCAAACAAGCCCAGTCCTCTGAAACTGGAAGTCTAATTCATGTTTTCTTTTATGGGTTGCCTTGGTCATAGTGTTTCATCACGACATTAGGAAGTAAACTTGTACAAACTCCATGAAAGAAAGTTCTTGTCATTGATTGGTTGTGAAGAGGCCATGCTGTACTGTGCGCACTACGCACTGAGTGAGCAGTAAAGAGTGCATTAGCATGCCTGGCTGCCTCTCTTCGGAGATCCCCTCGCCATCCTCTAACATAATTTTGCTCTGCAAAAAGGTTATTTTTCTCTCTTTGTTGGTTTCACTGAGAATCTTGGACCCCTTCTCAGTTTGTAGGTCAATTTGATTGTCTGGTCCTGTTTCTGCTCAGATGGAGCAAGGCACTGAGTTCAAAGTTCCATCTGGCTGGTACGAGGAGGTCATCAGGTTCAACCTTCTCTTGTTTCAGATGGAACATGGAGGCCTGGAGAAGAAAGCATCAGTTATCTGTGGTGGACCCTGCATTAGAACTCCTGTTCCCTGATTCTTCATGCCTACTCTGGAGTGCTTCCTCCACACAATACCTTCTTGGCTGTTTAACTTTTGATTTCAGCAAAGATTAGACTTCATATGCCATTTCCATAAAAAATTGGGAGTCAGTGTTGCTTTTCATACATATCTGTTCTCAGTTGAAGGAACCATGCAGGGATATTTGGATAGTCTCCTCTTCTTCCAATAAAGGAGGCAAGTGGAAAAACTGAACATTTGAGTGCCTACTCCCTATCTGCCAGACACTTGGATACGTTACACCCTGCAATTCTCACAACAACTCTTTGATGTAGCTATTATAATCTCCAAGGCACAGATGGGTGCATGGGGAGCGATGCACAGGGAATTTAAAGAACTTGCTTAAGTTAAATTGCCTGTATTCTAAATGGAAGTAGGAAGATTGAAGCCAAAGTGTGTCTGACACCAAGGCCCATGCTCTGCCCACTCCACCTCACTGATTCCAATTCCCCATGAAGGGCTGACATGACTACTATCTGGTTAGAAATACTTCTGCTTCATTTCTTGTTATGGTAGGACCCAAGTGTTTGCCTTTGCCTTTTCCAGCTCCTAACATAGGGAACTGACTTCAGTTGTTGGAGTGAAACTTAGAAACTCTTGCCTGGAACTCAGCAACAGGACAGAGTTGTGATTAAGCATAGATTCAACCCAATTCAACAAACGTTTTAAATGCTTAGGAGCTGGATCACCTTGAGCGAGATCAGTAAATCCACTGTTCTTCAGTTTTTCTATCTGGAAAATTGAGCTAGGAACAGTGTATCCCCCATGGAAATATTGTGAACAAAATGTAACTTGGTGTGTAAGTCACTAAGTACAATACCTAAAACATTCAGTAAATAAAGGTGGTTCTGCTACCTACATACTTGTCCCTGGTTGGTATGTCATCCCATTTGCTGTGTCTAGTTAATGGCTACACATTTTAAACCAGTTTCTATGCTATCACCCTCAGGACAACTTCCCTGTCCACCTTACACACTATTCAGTATTTGCTCAATGTGGTTCTCAAGCCTTCTCTTCACTGTCCAAGAATATGTACATGGTATCACAATTAAGTCTTTTTAATGTCATCACTTACCTGGAAGCTCTTGAGAGATAAGGACTATGTATTTCTCAGTCATCATTTATTTCTTACACAGCCCAGAGTAGGTTGGTGAGTTCCTGGATGGATAATAGAGTGCTGAGTATTCACTGGCTGTCTTTGTTACAGAGAGGACCAATAGCATGAAGAACAATGAAGAGGACTTTGTCTCAAAACATCAACTATACAATCCAATGCATAAGTAAATAACAGAACATGAGACAGAAACTACTCAACTTTGGTGGCAGGAAGAAGACAGAGAGACAGAGAGGCACCCAGAACAAGATGTAGCCCCTAAGTACAGATGTCTAATGACACTGTTCCTCCAGTTCTGTCTCCTAGAGTTTCCAGAACCTCCTAAGATAGCACCACTAGCTGGAGGACCAGGTCTTCAAACTCAAGTCTCCAAAGGAGACTGCCCATCCACACCATCACAGGTGCCTTCCTAAACACACAGCTGTTTGGCTGATCAAGGCTTCCCAATTGTGACTCATACATGTTTGCTGCTGTGGAAGTCATTGATGATAATGGTGTCAATGCAAGAGTTAGTCATGAGCCATTCAGGAAGTGTAAAAAGGTGGGAACAAATGCCTACAGAGGTGTGTGTACTGTGATGTAGCCATGAATGAAGAATGAAAACAAAATACAGGAAGCAGGGATCAATTTGTTCTATATTCTACATGGATTCACACTCTTCTTAGTCTCAGTATGGGACCCTTGATGGAGCCGAAGCAGATGCTGGCACCATGCTCTCAGTTACCCTGTCTTTATCAATTGTCCAGCCTCACATATTTTCTTATAGCCACAGAAAACTAATTCGACACCCACAGCCAACCCTCAAACACTTTTGTGGTCATATGCGGCCATTTTGTGGTCATGTATATTTATGATGTGAGTGATGAAGAATCCATGTGTTGCTGTGTTGGTTCCCACCAGGCATGCTCAGACATGACCACACTCTGACTTATTTCAGTGTTCACGCTGCTAACAAATGTCCATTTTCTAATCTCTTCACCATCATATTTTACAAATGTCCCCCCTTTAAAAAATAGGATTTTTTTTTTTTTTTGAGACAGGGTTTCTCCATGTAATTTTGGCTCCTGTCATGGAGCTTGCTCTGTAGACCAGGCTGGTCTCGAACTCACCAAGATCCACCTGACTCTGCCTCACTAGTGCTGGGTTTAAAGGCGTGTGCCACTGCTGCCTGGTGAGACAGTTGTGTAGCTTGATCTGCTTGGGGTGATAGGATCAGAATCCATCTCTGGTGCATGAGGGGGATTTTTGGAACCTGCTACCTACGATGGGACACCTTGTGTAGCCTTGAGGCAGGGGGAAGGGCTTGGACTTGCCTCTACTGGATGTGCCTCCCCATGGGAGGTCCTTGCTTTCTTGTGGGAAGTAGGTTGGGAGGGGAGGGGAGGCTGGGGAGGCAGGAGGAGGGAAGAGGGGGATCTTTGATTGGTCTGTAAAATGAATGAAAAAAATTTCTTAATAGTAAAAAAAAAAACAAATGTGATTTTGATGATCAATGACCTCCAGGGCTAAAATGTTGTGTATTGTCTCTAAGTAGAAGGAGGAGGTTGTAATGCATTTTTTAAAAAATTATTATGTGTTTTAATTTTATGCATCAGCCATGGGTTCCCCTGTCCTTCCCCCTCCCGCTCCCACCCCTACCTTCCCTCCATTCCCTCCCCTCCATTCCCATGTCCTCCAGGACCAAGACTCCCCTGGGGACTCATTTAAACCTGGTGGATTCAGTACAGGCAGGGCCAATCCCCTCCTTCCAGGCTGAGCAAAGTGTCCCAGTGTAAGCCCAAGGTTCCAAACAGCCAGCTCATGCACTAAGGACAGGTCTGGGTCCCACAGCTTGGGTGCCTCCCAAACAGATCAAGCTATTCAATTGTCTGACTTATCCAGAGGGCCTGATCCAGCTGGGGGCTCCAAAGCCTTTGGTTCATAATTCATGTGCTTCCATTTGATTGACTATTTGTCCCTGTGCTTTTTGCAATCTTGGATTCAACAATTCATGCTCTTGCAGTCCCTCCTCCTTCTCGACAGTTGGACACCTGGAGCTCCACCTGGGGCCTGGCTGAGGATCTCTGCATCCACTTCCATCAGTTATTGGATGAGAGTTCCAAGACGACTGCTAGGGTGTTTAGTCATCTGATCACCAGACTAGGTCAGATCAGGCCGTCCCTCGACCACTGCCAGCAGTCTACAGAGGATGTCAGAAAATGGAAAGACCTCCCAAGCTCATGGATAGGCAGGATTAACATAGTAAAAATGGCAATCCTACCAAAAGCAATCTACAGATTCAATGCAATTCCCATCAAATTACCAACACAATTCTTCACAGATCTGGAAAGAATAATACTCAACTCATATGGAAAAACAAAAAAACCCAGGATAGCCAAAAGAATCCTGTACAATAAAAGAACCTCTGGAGGCATCACGATCCCCGACCTCAAGCTCTTCTATAGAGCTACTGTAATAAAAACAGCTTGGTACTGGCATTTCTTATATGATATTGTTAAACAAGCTTTACCTATCCATGACACTAAGTGTTGCTGTCCCTGTCCACCTTACACACTATTCAGTGTTTCCTCAATGTGGTTCTCAAGCCAACAACATCTGTTAACATAGATGACTTTAAACAGAAACACTCAAGAAGGCTGTATGATAAGTAGGGGATGAGAATGTCATGACCATAATCTCAAGGGGACTTAATTCTTATTTGCTCAAGAAGTAATAGTATTTTGTTCTCTAAGTCAGTGTTCTTTGTGAATGTAGACCATAACAATCATGAATAATAGGCATAGACAATATAGATAACTGCATTTTATGTAGTACAGTGAGTATCTCAAGCACGCTTGTTTGGTTGTCTTTCAATTTCTGAGTTGAAGATGTTTGCATAAACAACGTAAATTGCCAGGGTTAGAGACAGAGAAAACAAAATCTCCTTTGAATTCTACATCCTACCCTTCTCTACTTTCCATTCGTTCTGATATGTATGCTATGGGATTTAATGATTGGTGGATATTTGCTGGCAACTTTTCTCTCTGGTGAGAGAACCCAGGCTCCAAGGAGTACCTGAGAGCTCCATCTAGGAACAACTTGGAAAGAGGAGTTCTTTAAGGCTTGCCCATGGAGCTGAAGAAAGTCATCAACACCACTGGGATTCTTCTGGCATACATTTTGCCTTTTACAACTTTGCAGCCTGGTTAAGCCGAAGAGTTTTCCAATTCTTATCTTCAAACTGCAGGTCTGAGAAAGTGAGCCCCGTTATTAAGTAAGCAATCCACTCACCAGTCTTCAGCTGTTCCTGACTGTACCTGCCCACTCCCCATGGAATGTTTGGCTTCATTTCTGCCACATTCCTAAGGATGGTTGTACTTGCATGATTCTGGTGTTTTATTTCTGACAATTCCAAAGGTTGTATTTACCTGAATGACTCTGGTGTTTTCTCTGTGTCATATTACCAAGGTTGTGTGCATGGTGCTCCTGTATATGTGACTGTGGTATTTTCACTGAATCATCCTTAACTGAACCTCTTTATTTGGATGCCGACTGTGGAGGGCTCAGAGTTTCCCATAATACCTCAGCAGGTTGTTATTTTCTGTAGCCACAGGCCTGTCCATATACTCACTCATGCTCACATTTTTCACTGGATTCTGACAAGGACAGTTTTCTTAGTTCTATAGAAATATGGGTGATGGAGTTTTGTTCATATTCTAAATAGAATGGTGAGTCTCACGTTGGTGTGTTTTCGACATTTCATGGTTTTTCTTAAGTGTTTGTCATAGTTACTTTTCTATTCCTGCAATAAAACATCATGACAAGGCAACTTAAAGAAGAAGCGCTAGTAGGGTCTTACAGTTTCAGACGATGAGTCCATAACTACCACAGTGCGGAGCATGGCAGCATGCAGGCATGTATGCTGGAGCAGCAGTTGAGAACGTTTGATCTATAATCAAGGGGCAGAGAGAGAACTAACTTGGAATGTCATGGACTTTTAAAACTTTGAGCCTAACCCCAGTGACACACCTTCTTCAGCATGGCCACAACCCCTAACCCTCTCCAAACAGTTACACCAACTGGGGAAATCAAGCATTCAAATATATGAACCTATGGAAGTCAGTCTCATTTAAAACACTACAATGTTTATGCAAACTACATCCCTGTAGTTTCAATGATACATTACATGTACTATGCAGTAAGAGTATTCCATGTTAAATAGGACCATCCAGCATGTTATTTATTTGAATTAATTTTTTCTTTAAAATGAATATTTACAGGCTGGTTAGATAACTTAGCAGTTAAAGCATTCATTGCAGAAGAATTAGGACTTGAGTTTGGACCCATATAAAGCCAGACGTGACAGCTGTAATCCCAGCACTCCCACAGCAAGATGATCAGTGGAGACAGGTGACTCTCTGGAGTCTTGTTGACAGGCTGCAGGGCATGGACAGCAGCAAACAAGAGACCCTTTCTCACAAAAGGGAAAAGGAGAACACCTACATGCTATTATCCCCTGACTAACACAGAGAGCCATAGCAAGCACATACACACACACACTCATACTTCCACAGATGTCCACAGACATACCATACAACCCCTGTACACACCAGAATAGATATTCACTGAAAAAAAGCATGTTTGCTATTTATTTGGATTTGTGTATACTTGAAGATGTCATTAAGCTCTCGAGAGAACATTTCAGAGTAAAGAAAATCTGTCTAGCCTTTATTAAAGATACACTAGATTTCACTTCATGCCCTCATGACGAGCAAGTGTTTTATTCCAGGACTTCATCCCCAGCTCACTAGCCAGTTTCATTTTTTTCTCAGTTATATTTTAACATTGCCCTCCCTACCCCCAAAATGCCAACAAATGTCAATATTCTCCTACATCTTAAGTGCTAAGGTGTGGGAATGAGGATACGGTGTGGAAAGTAGGGAGCACCTTGTCACCAATTGTCCTCCCATGCTAGTGTCTCTTGACATGATCTCAGCTTCCTTCCTATTGGCCTTGTGGATTGCTTCAGTGGTCCTGCCACCCCTGACCATGTTTTCAGCTTCAGGGTGTGTTCGACCTTTGTGTTTTGACCACCCTTGGCTCCCTAAAGAAGAAATTGCCTTCTCTCTACCCTCTCTGTCACAGTGGCTTCTAGGGCTGCTGTCCATGTATCTACAGAATCCCAGCCTAGAGCCACTTTCCCTTGGCTGTTTCTTACTCAAGACATAAAAAGGCCTTTCTTCAACCACAGGCAGACTATAATCTCTGCTTACAATTTACCAATGCAGAGGGAGGCTTGCTAAATACCCAACACTTCTGGTGCATACAACATAGGACTGTCATAGGCGTTCTCTTTACATTCCTTTGACAAATTCCTTAATTACTTGGAGATCTCAGGCCAGTGGTAAGATGCAGGGCTGTTACCAGGAAACACTGAAGAAAGTCCCCTTTCTTGTCCCTTGACAACTCCTGCTGCCCTCCTAATTTATAAAGCTGTTATTCAGGGGACAAGGTTATCTTGACTGTCATCTGTTTTCTCAAATGGGATTTTCTCTCTTTTTTCTTGTGGCATAAAATTTGTCTCAAATCCTTCAGGGCCTTACTTTGATTCTCCAAACATCTTTTCTTTCAAACTAGTATCTCAGCTATAAATTTCAAGAGAATTTAGACACCTTAATGTCACAGAGGTAATGCCCTGTGGCCTGTGTATTATAGCCTAACCTGGGGCAATGAATTTAGATGGGAATGGTCTGGTCACCAAGGGAGAAACTAAGGATATTCAGAGCACGGTCATTGGCATTTTCACTACTTTTCAAATTCCAAAATTTGGGCTCCTTGTTCTTAAAAGTATTTGTTATCAAGTTTTAGAACATTGTATATCCTATTGGTTTTCCCCTTTCACATTTGTCAACCCAGAAGCCAAATTACCACATAGAAACAAATATTTGATGATGGTTATTTCTTTAATTCAAGGAAAGAAGAGTCTATGGACTTCATGTGCTTGCATGCATATATGTATATACATGTACATCTTATATGAGTGTGTGTGTGTGTGTGTATGTGTGTGTGTGTGTGTGTGTGTGTGTGTGTACGTGCATGGAGAAGGGTTGATGTTCCTCTCTTCTTCAACTGCCCTCCATCTCATTTGCAACTGGCTCCTTCATTGAAGCTGGAGCTCTCTGATTGGCTAGACTGACTGGCCAGTAGCATGAAGAAGCCCCCTGACTCGTCCCCCAGTTCTGGAGTTACAGGCCTGTTTGTGCCTCCATGCTGGGCTTTCTGTGGGTACAAGGATCTGAACTTAGACCTTCATGCTTGTGCAGCAATCCATTGACCCACTGAGCTGAGCCCAGATGTTTATTTTTAATGACAAAGGATAGATTATAGATTTCTAAATATGCAAATGCCCATGGAAATCAATCTGCCTTCTGAGCCATTCATGATTACACAATTCCATTTAAGGTACAGGATGTAGATTTAAGGAGAGAAAATACTTGTATCATATGTGGAGGAAGCATTGAATTCTAGCAGCAATTTCTTGTCTTCATGACACAGCACTCATCACTTTATTATAATTGTGAGGAGGCTTGGTAAAAAGTGACAGCCTGCTTCCTCATCCTGACTCAAGATTTAGAATAAAATGGGCTAATTAATTATTTCTAATGTAATTTTCATTCTCTTTCACATCTGATTGATTGGCAAATTAACCAACTGCACCTTTGCTACTGAAAGCAGAAGCAAAATCGAATCATTTCCCCTGTGGTAGCTTATCATCCAGTGCTGTCACCCACACGCAGTCCCCAAGACTCAGAAGAAGAGGTTTTAGAGTTCCACTCAGCCTGTTCCTGCTCTGATTCATGTCTGTCCATTAGCCCTATTTTATCCTCACATCTCCTTCACCAGTGGAAACCTGATACTTGAATATAAAGATGCTCATGCAATGCTCCCTTGCTTCTTGGTCCTTTTGTCACATGCTCTAGCTCAAACACACTGCACACAGATTGAATTCCTTCTTTTCGTTGCATGCACAACAAGGCTCCTGAAAGGCTCTGCAATAACCAAGCAGAGAAGAAACCAATAGCCAGAGCCCAAAGAGTAAGGAAGTGGTCAATGACCTCACAGATAAAGAAGACAGTCTAGAGTTTAAAGCCTCAGTCAATGCCATGCCACGTCAGACTGTGGTGTTGAGAATGTCTTTCAACTAGTATACTCGTTCTGAAAAAAGAAGCTGCTTGGCCAGTATCAAGTTAAGCAGGAACAGATTCATATGACTCAGGTCTGGGATTGAAATTAAGGTAATAAGACAGATACAACACGAGGTAGATGACTTACTCAACACATCAAGCCCGAGCTCTTCCTGTATTAATGAACCTAGACTGAAAACCAGCAGAAGGACCATGTTGTATTGATGTTGTATTAACTCATGGAGTTCAGAGCTTGCCATATGTGTTTGGTAGAGTGAAGGATGCTCATGCTGATTATACTTGGTTTAATCTGTTTCATTTTAATGAGCTTTCTGGCTATTTATTCAAAATATTTTAAAAATTTATTCCTGAGTCATATATATGCCATGAGAGTTATAGTAAAAGCGTGCTTCAGGAAACCATGATGTCCTTTAATGATTAACTTGGGGAACCAGAATGGCAAGCACTCTATCTAGGGGTTTCCAAGTAAAATGTCTCCAGTACAAGAACAGTAGTAGAGTGAGAAGCTTTCACAAGGTAAAACTAGAGGAGGTGACGGACCTTGGCAGGCTGAGCTGTTTGTGCCCTCTGTATGTCTTCTGTGTGTCTCTCCAAAAAGTGCATGTTAGAAACTTATTTCCAGGTGCAAAGGATGGGAAGTGGAGACAAATGAGATATGGCGAAGGCATAAGGGTGTGTTAATGTCAATAACGGGGGGGGGGGGTAGTCATCGCTTGCACGTGTTTCTCTCTGCTTCTCAGCCTCCGTCCCCCTCTCCTTTTCCCCCACCTTTCTCATCGTTCCTCTCCCCTCTCTCCTTTACTCTCCTTCCCCATTCCTCCAATCTCTTTGCCTTCTTGCCACAACAAGATACAGCAAGAAAGCCCTATCCTCAATCTTTACCTTCTGGAACCACAAGGCAACAACATTAAGCTCATCATAAGCTACACTGTATGTATTCTGGTGTAGCAGCACAGGCAGGATCAAGCTAGAGTGCTGTTACCAGCAGTGAGGTGTTACTAAAACAAACACATGCAAACAGGCTGGAGTTTGTGTGGGAGCCCATTTTCGTTTTCGGGTTCCTGGTGGCTTTACCCAGCAGGTCCGCATAGAGGATGATTAGGGCCACAGGCCTGAGTGCAGGTGTCTGAGATGGTCTGCCCTTGGCTGTGCTGGGGGGAGGAGGTCTTTTGCTCCACCCCCTTGGTGTCTCTATAAATACCCTGGGGCAGAGCCAGTCGGGGCAGTTGGGATAGGTTCCAGGCCCTCTCGAGGCTATCCTTTATTTTTAATCTGTTTATCTCCGCACTATAAATCCTTCTATCTAATATTTACTGCTGCTCACACTCAAGACAACTCTGGGGAGCTGTGGGGTTGGTGGGTAAATGCCCCCACAAGTTTGGAGAAGCAAGCTAAAAAGAAATGAACAAACAAAAAGACTGATTTCTATTATTGGGCTATTAAGATTTACCCCAGTGAGGAATCTGAGGAAGAGAAAAATTACATTGAAAGCACAGAACTTTCTCCATGATATGTAAGTGGTCACATGAACAGTAAAAGTGACTCATATAGGATTCTGTTGAAAACTGGACTAAAGGTGGTTCTTACTACAAGTTAGTGACTAGTGTATCTGAACTGTGCCCATGTCCTGGAGTGGTTCACAGAAAATAACCTTCAGGCAACAAACTAGTGCAAAATATTTCTATGAAAGGTGTTGAAGGTACTGCATGACTCCCTTCAAACACATGCAATAAAATGAGAGAAGACAGAATTGTTGTGAGAAAGGACGTTTGTAAGGAAGGGAAAGCATCAGGCATATGAAGGATTCCCAGTTTAGGCAAGTGACAATTCAAAACTTGTGGAAAGGCAAGGCAAGGCCAAATGACTTTGTGATAAATTAGCACAAAGAGGAAACCAGGTGGTATTTGTCAAAAAAGGAGGGTGAATCTGAAGGCATTTCAGAGATTGTGAGGCTGTCCTTCTCAGAATGGGGTAATAGTATTTGAGCCTTGTGGACAGAGAAAGCTCTCTGCCACTGGAAGAGCCAACAACTGGCCTTGGTGGTGTTCATGTGGTGCTGGTTGTGGAGCATTCAGTAAATGGACTGCCATGCCATGGTGCCCACCACTTAAAATTCAAAGCATGCATTGAAGAGCCTGCAGCCCAGACAGAATCCTGCAACAGGAGTAGATTCCTGTAGAGTACTGAAGAGTGCCTAATGGAGCCCCAGGGATGTAGTTGACTCTATATTCCAGAACTCTAGAGCCACCAGATTGTAGACCCAACTTAGGAAAGCTGTAGTGTCTTAGTTTCAGCATGTAAAAGCTGCTATAGGTGCTGAGTTCAGTACAACAATAGGGTTGTGACTCCTTGAGTCCTTGAGGACTCAACCTGGGGTTCAGTGTCCTCAGATCAAAGGTGAAATAAAAAAGATTATTTTCTGTCCTTCCCTGTAGGGTTATGGGCTCATGTCGATCCAGTGACTCCTTTCTTTTGGCATATGTTTTTCTTTTTGGAGAAGGAATGTGCACCATATGCCTGGTTCACAACTGTGGGTCATAAATAGATGCTTCGCTTGGTTGCACAGACCTCCAGCTAGAAAAGATTTCCCTGTAGGCTGAATCATATCCAGAGCTCACTTGTGTCTGAGTCTGATAGGACTCTGGCCCATTGAGCTAATGCTGGAATGAGCTAAAACCAGAGCTACTGGATGAGATAAAGGACTTGTATGTGGGAGAAGGGCAAGACTTTGGGAGTCTAGCTAGATTTGTATGATTTGGATAGGTCTCCTCATCTTTAATACTGACTAGGCTCTGACAGGAAAGTGAATGGATGAATGAAGTATGAGAATGGATTTATGGAAGGAAGAATTCTTCATAAAAATACACCATGCCTGGTACTGAAAACTAAGCCAACTACTAGCACTAGTGACATTATGGATCTTTAAGAAGAATTTATGACTTCCACTTCCCTAAACCAGCACAATTCCTAACAAATTATACATATTTGTCCTTTTACCTATAGATAACTGTAGCCTTCACCCTTCACCAAGGAAACGTCTCGTTGGGCCCCTAAGGTATGCTCAAGAGTATGAGAAAAAGTCTTCTCTAGGTAGGGGTGAAGGCTCTATGTAGACACCAGTTGAATCTCTCCATGTTTGGTGAGTTGTATAAGGTGTCTTCAGCAATAGGAGGTCATGAATTTGAAAAAACTATGAGAGCTGTATGGGAGGGCTTGGAAAGAGGAAAGATATGAAAGATATGATATAATTATATTATAAGCTCAAAATTAAAAGAAATAAAAAGACAAGGTTGATTCTTTTGTGTTTTCTCTCCCTCGTTCCCTCTCCATTTCTTCTCCTTCTCTTCTTACCTTTCTCTTTGTCCTTTTGTCCTAGTAGGAAGTAAAACAACAACAACAACAACAACAACAACAACAACAACAACAACAAAATGCTCTCACTGGATGCAGAACATTTCATCTTAACGCTTCTTTTCTTGTAGAACCACGAACTAATTCATTTTGATTTATATAAATTATCCAGTTTGTGGTATCATTTTATAGCCACACAAAACAGATTAAAGTCTTTCCTAAAATAATTCAAATTTAAAAATAGAACTACAGTAAAACTCAACTGCAGACCTTATTTGACCTTTGAACATGAATATGAGACCCCTGAGATATAGAATGTCCTTTTTAAACTTGTGATAGTATAGTGGTCTAGAAAAGTTATTGTGAAAGTTAGTTGTAACTCATTTAAGAACTCCAGGCACCAGACTTCAATTCAAATTCTGTCTGTACCACTCACTGGTACCCTTGCTGTAACGTAATGGTAGTAGCAGTTTTCATCTTAGGGTGGTTTGAGGATTAAATGTTTCAATAAGACATCAGATAAGGCGCATTCTGTAGGAAGGACAGCATCTCTGTTATCTTCATTGTCCCTTAATCCCATCTTGCCATCTCAGATGCTGATTCCTCCTTGTTGGACCAGGGGAACAGCATCACCAGGAAGCTAGCAAGCTGAGAGGAAAAATAGCTCTCTCTGTTGTGTCAGGAGAGATACTGACTCTCTCAACAGCAGCAGAGACATTGACATTCATCTTTGTTAAGTTCTATTGTTTTGACTGTTACCATTGTTTGACAGCGTCATACATTTACATAATGAATTTTAGTCGTTTGTACCCCCCCCCCCAGTTCCTTTTTCGTCACACTGAAACTTTTCTTTCCAAGTCCCCTTCCCACTTTCATGTTTTCATTTTGTGTGTGACCTACTGATTATTTATTTTTTGCCCGAGCATGGGTGAGAAGTTACTAGAGCAACGGTAACTTAGCAGTGAATACTTCATGAAGAAAATTACACCCTCCTTTTTAACAACCATTGATCGCCAACAGTCCCTCAGAGGGGGATGGGGCATCACAGTGGCATTTTGATTCTTTAGGCACTCACATCGGGGCTACCTGACCTGCAGCCTGTGGGTCACATTTGGCTAGACATGACCTAGGTTTTCTATGAATGATGCCCAGCACAAAGTTACAAATATATTATTTAAAACACAATGAGGAATTTTATAGTTGTTTCTGGTAATTCCATTGTGTGGTTCATGATAACATTGTGTCCCTGTATCTAAAGTTTGGGAACACCTCTGAGACCTATTATATTATTTTTAAACCTCAGTGCAATTGCTTTTTATAGCATATAACTATATCTTGCTTTATTTACCAAGCTTTATTATTTATCACATAATTGATATGTTTAATTATTATAATAATTTATTTTAATGACATCCCCAGAAGATACCTTATTAATGTTTATCCCAAACAATATGTTTTAGTCTTCTTAGAGCTCAATTTTTTTCTACTGACATTTATAAAACCATTATATTTGCATACAGTTCCATACAAAAATTTCTAGCATATTTATGTATGAGCCAACTCCTATGTCAGACACCAAATGCAAATTATTAGAACTTTAGAATCAATTGTGGACATTTTGCTGAAAGTACTAATGTCAACCAAAGGGAAGTGTGACTCAGACACTGCCAGGCCCAAGAGAGAGATGCTATCACTCTATCTAAAACAGTTGCTAACCTTTTATTAGTTGAACAGCAGAATTTCAAATGTTAGCATATCTTATTACATATTCATATACCCATTTTGCCTTAATTTCATTTTGGAAAAAATATAAATCGATTGAGAATTTTTAGATTTTAGCTTTTATTTATCATCATCATAAATGCAACTCTGCGATCTCACTAGACTTGGGAGCAAGTGAGGAAAATATGGAGCTCAAAAGCCTGCAGCAGGAACAGATTCCTGGATATTGCAAGCACATAGGACGGAGGATGCTCTCTCTAGCTGTGGAAGGAGGCAATTAAGATACACACAAGTCAAAACCATCAGTGTTGTCCACAGTCAACAATGGCGAGCTTCATAATGGTCCTATCATTCCTGGACCCAAAGTACCTCATGCTTTCCATGATGCTTATGCAAATCTTCACCATTCCAGAGTCCATGTGTTTGCCATCTGAACACTCAGACTTGGTAATACAGATCAAAACTTGTGAATCCTTCGTCCTTGGATCAACATTTGCCATGAACAAGATGTAGGTCCCCATATGCTCCTGGATGAACTCGCCGTCCTCAAATGTCTCCCTGCAGAAGGACTTACCATCAGTGCCACTATGGCAGGTAAAATCACCACCCAATACCTCAGTTCTGGAATAGTTATGGGAGAAGAGGGAGCCTTGGTTAAGTCCCTTTTCTTCAGAACTCAGGGCACAGTGTTCTTCGGTCTTGAAGGAGATGGCAGCCCAAAGACTTGCCTTCTATCAAGATGGTGAAGAACACAATGGGGCCAACTATGGCCATCAGCAAGCAGCCACAGGAGACAGTGGCGTTTGCAAAGCCGACTAAAAACTTCTTTTTCTATTTTGAAATTATTCCCTTTGTTTTTGAGGTTATAATGTAATTTAATCATCCCCCCCTTCTCTTTCCACACTCCACTCCAAACCCTCCCATATACCCTTGCTTGCTCTCTTATGAATTGGTGGACTCCTTTATCTTTTATCGTCAGTTGTTACATGGACACCCCTCCCCCCCACATTCCTAATATGTAAACATAATTTTCTTGGTTTGTAAGTGTTGCTTGTGTGTATGTTTTGAGGGCTGACCATTTGGTATGGGGTAACCAGGTGGTGTGCTCTTCCCTAGGGAAGATTGTTTCTTTTACTCTCCTTATCCCTAAGTTGCCTATAGTTCTTTGTGCAGGGTTTAGGTTTTGTGTGGAAGAATTTCTTAGCTGAAGGAAAAGTTTCCCTGTTTATAGCAAACATGGGCCTCTGAGAAGAATAGCGTTTTACATAAAGTATCTAGTTTTAGGGTTTAGATGTTAACTTTTAGAGAAATACATTACTACAGGGATTTCTTATTTAAAAATTTTGGTTCGCTATTCCTTTTTTTGATTTCTTTTGTCTTCTTTCATTATTTCTCTTGCTTGATAAATATTGTTAGCATTTTTTCCTTCTCCGGTTCCTAAGGCATAAATTGCATCTTCCTTATTTTGGCAATTGCCCTTATCTTAAACACTTCAGCTTCCTTTTGCATTTGATGAAGACTATCACAGAAACCCAGAGCTAGTCAAAATGCAGACAACGGACTGTGGGGTGTCCAGCCCCAGTTGTCAGTTCTCCAACATCCCTCCACCAAAGGCTCAGGGAACATTCTGGAAGATAGGCAGAAATACTATAAGAGTCAGAGGACCACTATCTGAAGCAAGACAGTGTTTTCTACTGATAACAGAGAGCTGTATCCTCAAATAGTTACAACATGGCTGCCTAGACAGGAGAAGTTCCGTGGCAGCATTAGCTGATACGCCAGCAAGGAAGGGGAGATCTCACAGGGTTCCGGCCCTGATGCAGAGCTACAGACAGGTAACGGCTCATGAGAAAGGCAGAACTATTCCTCTCCAGGGATGAAGCCCCTGACAATGTTGTCCAATCCAAGTGGTCAGGCCTAAACATGTGTACTTATGAGCAACACTAAACAGACTCACCAGATTTACTTATATGCACATATGTTTATATGTAACAGTAATAACAAGAGGTCATGAACTGAGAGGGTGTTGGGGGTCAGAAGGAGTAGGGAGTGGAAATGGTTTCAATACAATACTAACCGATGAAATTCATTTAAAAATATGAAAAATACACAGCAATCATCACTTTCAGTATTCTCCCATCTCCACCTTTTTGCTGCTCATTCAGTAACTGTGTCTAGAGTTTTACTTTTTTGAAATTCTTCAACACTAAAATTTAAGAGCTTTAAGATTGCATTTTGGGGCCTATTTTCCTGACCCTCAGGTGTTTCTTAGTATGACACTGTTTTGTTTTTCTTTTCTGGCCTATTTTTAATCGCATTTATTAAATGTGCTCAGCAGGTAAATCTTTTTGTATGCCTGCATCCATCCTTATTTTCTTATTTTATGTTGGATATAATATGCAAGGTTGAGAGTCATATTTTTTCCTCAATAAATAAAAGTGTCCCTTGTACCCCCTGGCATCTGTTGCTGCTGATAGGCTGGTTGTGACTCTGGCTGTATTTTCTTGCTTGTTACTCTTTGCTATTCCTCTAGTGACTCCTGAAGTTCCCCCTCCCTACTTTCCTTCATCTTCTACTCTGAGTAATATAGATCCCTCAGACGGGTCTAGGGTTGGATGATTTTCATTTTTACTGTTATTAGCTTCTATGCTACTTTTGATTTGCATTTTTTGTTAACTGTCAGGAGGTTTTAGTTTGTACACTTCTAAATATTGATTTCTGTTGTCATAGTATATTCTTATAATCTTGGCACTAGAGGCTGAGCCAGAAGGGTTGCTACGTCCTGATTTCAACGCCAGCCTGGGTTACAGTGAAATTGTTATTAGGTTTATTCTAGGGCCGGCCCTTCCCTCCCTCTTTCCTTCCTTCCTTCCTTCCTTCCTTCCTTCCTTCCTTCCTTCCTTCCTTCCTTCCTTCCTTCCTTTCTCCCCCTCTTCTTTCTCATTTGGCAGTCCATCATGACTCTTTCTTCTTCTTACTTTTAGTTTATTTACCTTGGTTTAGAGACATTATAAGTAAAATTCTTAGTAACATACTCCTATTCACTGATTTCTTTTTGTGTGTAGTTTAGAGTTTATTTTATTGAATGAATATTTAAGCATTCAAGGCTTTTTATTTTTAAATTTTCTAGTTCTTATGCATACTTATTTTTATTTTATCTTTGTAATAAGTAGCCTTTGCTCAAATATATTTCTTTTTCCATTCATATAGTAAATGTTCTTTGAAGTTAACACAATTCCATTTTAATAACTATTATATGAATGTTTATATCAACAAACATAAATGTACGAGGTTTGTGTTTACCTCTAGTGGTGATGGTTGTTGATTCTTTCACTGTGCTTCTGCAGCCTGCTCTTATTTTGAGCAAACATTGGTTGGATGCATGTATGATAAGAGACTCAGAGCAGACATTTGACTTGTACTTTCCTCTTCCTTCCCCCTCCTCTTCTTTCCGTTCTTTTCTTCCCTCTCTCCCCACTAACTTCTTTCTTTGACAGGGTCTCAGTTTGTCTTGAACGGTCAATTCTCATGCCTCAGCCTTTTGAGTCATAGAGTTATAGGTGGACAGTACACAACACCCCAGCAGTAGGGAAGCCAGAGGCACTAGAGAGAGAAATACCTTATCAGTGCCATCTAACCACCACAACAAAGTTGGTTCAACTCTGGAATTCACATACAGCCACCTTGTCTATAATTCCTAAAAAGGAAATATTTATATTGATCATTGTAGGTTTCTTTTTCAGAAAAAATATTGCATATATATCCATATAACCATGGTGTTGAAAGAGCACATAGTTCATTATCTGACATCCTCAGATTTTTGTAATTCTTTCTTTTGTTTTTATTCAGGTTGTTATTTATTTATTTATTCATTCATTTATTACATAAAATGTGACTTGTTTTAGAATGAGTTTCTTGACCACTGAGAAAAATGTATATTTTACAGCTGTTGTGAGATATTCTATAGATGTCTTTTTTTTAAATCCATTTAGTGTATTGCAGAGTTGTATTTTGAAATTTCTTTGTTGATTGTTAATTAGGATGATTCATCTAATAAGGAAAATTTTCTTGCCCAAAATTTGAGAAATTTTCTGCTACTACTTATTATTTTTTCTTATCTTATGAATTCTTATCTGGGTTCCTTGATCATGTCTAGAATTAATGGGAGTTGTGTTCATACTCATTTATTTATTTTTTCTTTATTGATAACTTAGTGCAGTAATTCCTCAACATTTTTATTAATTTTTTAGTTGTTTGAGACTATAATATGATAATGTAATTCCCCCTTCCCTTTCCCCTCCAAGCCCTCCCATGTACCCCTCCTTGCTCTTTTTCAAATTCATGGCCTCCTTTTTCATTAATTATTGCTACATTTATATATGTATATGGGTATGCATACATGTTTCTAAATAGGACCTGCTCAGTGTGTAGGATGACACATGTGTGCAATCCTCAGATTTGCAGAAAGGTGGGAAACTGGAAATGAAGGCTTTAATGGGTCAAGGTCCTTTGGCTCCATGATGTTCAGACTCAGAACATGGCGTCAACTCACTGGTTCCAAACCCAGGAATCTATCTCTATTTTCTAGTTTCCTTAAATTCCTAGCCAGACTCCATCCTCCTTAGCATTTTAAAAAAGATTCTGACATATGCCAGCAAAAACTTTCAAATATGTCAACTTCTGTTCATCCCCACTTAGCCAGATTTTCCCCCAACTTCATTTACAGGCAGCCCAGAAGTGCAGCTGTTAGCATGGAGACCAGCAAGATCAATGCCTAAAAGCAGCTGTTTGGTTTCATATGCTTCAATTAACAGAGTAGTTTTGGGGAACTGTTTTTCTTCTCCCCCCATAAAGCTGTTTTCCAAATAGTTTTAAGAATAATATGCTTATTTTCTAAAATTATTGACTGAACGTGGCAAGCGTCCTCTAGTTTCTAAATTTAATCTTATCTCTCTAACAAAGGTCAATTTCTAATGAACTAACATCCTTGAAGTCTAGCCAATATCTGTATTAATTTTCTATGATGTTATATTAAAATGGTAGGAGCCACAATATAATATTTAAACAATTAAAAACTGAATTCTGTGTATCACATATATTTTCACCATTAAAAAAAGACATACTTTCAAAGCAAAAGAAAACAAAAATGCCAGTAGCACACGCCTTTAATCCCAGCACTCGGGAGGCAGAGGCAGGCGGATCTCTGTGAGTTCAAGGCCAGCCTGGTCTACAGAGTGAGTTCCAGGAAAGATGAAAAGCTACACAGAGAAACCTTGTCTCGAAAAACAAAACAAAACAAAACAAAACAAAACAAAACAAAACAAAACAAAACAAAACGAAACAAAACGAAACAAGACATACTTTGGGAAGATCATAAGAGCCAGAGGACCAGGCCATATGCTGCAAAACAACTTTTTCTACAAAGAGAGGTAGTGGTAGACTAGGGGGCAGTGGGATATTACTATGATCACTATACATTGTATGGAATTCTCAAAGAATTGAATAAAATGGTGTCATTTAAAAAAGATCTACCTGTACATGTAGTTTTTCTTCTGAAAATTTCATAGTCCATGGACCATCATGAAGATGATTGCAGATCCTGGTTACAAATTAAGAATCTGCCATGTTTTTGTATTTCAGTGTGTACATGTCTCACCTTGTTCTAGTTTCTCTGTTGGCTGTGATAAAACCCTAACAGAAGTCAAAAAGGGAGTAAAAGATTTTTCTGCCTTTCACACCCCAATCACAGTCCTTCATCAGGGGAAGTCAGGGCAGGAACTGAAGCAGAACCCTAGAAGAATGCTGCCTCTTGGCTTGCTCCCCTAACTCTTGAATTTGTGTTGATGTCTGTGGGTTGTGCTGCTGTCCAGGGCCATGTTGATGTTGAGTGACCTGTACTGCCGCCTGAGGCCATGTTGATGATGTCCTTGGCCTGTGCTGCAGCGGAGGGCTGTGATAGTGTCAGGAGCCTGTGCAGCCACAGAGGGCTGTGTTGATATCTGTCGTTTGTATTGACACTGGAGACCGTGTGGCTGTTCGTGGTCCGTGCTGTCTCCAGAAACCATGTGCAAGTCTGTGATCCATGCTCTTGCTGACTGTAAAGGCCGAAGAAGCGGCCTTTTCCATGGAATTGACGACTGGAGACACAGGTGAGAAAGATGAACATGGAAGGCTTCCGTGAAAACTCCTAAACCCAAAAAGTAACAGCTGAGACAGAACGTCACCTAAGAGAACTCTCCAGGCCCAGAATCAGGGATGACTTGGTCCACCCCAACATCCACCCTATCTGTGATCTGCTGGAACACAAGAGGGCACCTGATCGGCAGACCCAAAGCTTCAGCATCTTCACAACACAGGGCAACTACAGGATATACATGAAGAGCCCTAGGGAGGGCCCAGCAATGATATTGTAATAGAAACCACAGGCCTCCAACCAGACCAACGACTCTTTGCAAGCAAAGATATACAGACAAAGGGATTTACTGTATGACTCACCGTGTCACACTGCAGATTCCATGATGAGATTTTTAATTTTTCCCTTTCGCCTCCTTCCTTTTTTTTTCCTCTTAAATTTGTTTTATTTTGGGAGAGGGTGCAGGGGCAGAGGGTGGATGCAAAGGGGGAAATGAACGGGACCAAGATACATGAGGTAAAATACACAGAATAAATAAAAAGAAATTTTAAAAATTGTGATAAGGATGCTGAAGTGTAGCTCTCCATAGTTGGTGGTTTCTGGTGTGGGTAGGGAAGGACTTGGCTTTCTTTTTCTTTCTTTTTTTCTTTTTTCTTTTTGGTTTTTTGAGACAGGGTTTCTCTGTGTAGCTTCGCGCCTTTCCTGGAACTCGCTGGCCTCAAACTCACAGAGATCCGCCTGCCTCTGCCTCCCGAGTGCTGGGATTAAAGGTTGCACCACCACTGTCCGGCAGACTCGGCTTTCTTTAAGGGGTTGGCTGCCAGCAGTTCGACCATGCTCCAGTGAACAGATGGGTAACACAATTTTTTTCTTTTTCTTCTTTTTTTTTGGGGGGGTCAGAGAGGTCACAAGGGTGGGGGTGCATAATTGGGAGGACTGGGATATGAGTGTACTCATTGTTTATGGAGTAAAATTCCCAAAGAATCAATAAAAATATTCTGAAAAAAATATTTATTTTTATGGGTAAGAATGCTTTGCCTGAGCATGAGAGATCTTTCCATTTTCTGACATCTTCTTCAATTTCTTTTTTCAGGGACTTAAAGTTCTTGTCATATAGGTACTTCACATGCTTAGTTAGAGTAATCCCAAGGTATTTTATAACATTTGTGGCTATTGTAAATGGTGATGTATCTCTGATTTCTTTCTCAGCCTGTTTGTCTATTGTATATAGGAGGGCTACTGGTTTTTTTTTTGAGTTGATCTTGAATCCTGCAATGTTGCTGAAGGTTTTTATTAGCTGTATCAGTTCCTTGGTTGAATTTTTGGGGTCACTCATATATACTAACATGCCATCTGCAAATAGGGAGAGCTTGACTTCTTCCTTTCCAATTTGTAACCCCTTAATCTCTTTATGTTGTCTTATAGCTCTGGCTAGAACTTCAAGTCCTCCCATGCTCATGGATAGGCAGGATTAACACACTAAAAATGGCAATCTTACCAAAAGCAATCTACAGATTCAATGCAATTCCCATCAAATTACCAACACAATTCTTCACAGATCTGGAAAGAATAATACTCAACTTCATATGGAAAAACAAAAAACCTAGGATAGCCAAAAGAATCCTGTACAATAAAACAACCTCTGGAGGCATCACAATCCTTGACCTCAAGCTCTACTATAGAGCTACTGTAATAAAAACAGCTTGGTACTGGCATAAAACCCGACATGTGGACCAATGGAATCGAATTGAAGACCCTGACATTAACCTGCACACCTATGAACATATAATTTTTGACAAAGAAGCCAAAAATGTACAATGGAAAAAAGAAAGCATCTTCAACAAATGGTGGTAGCATAACTGGATGTCAATGTGTAGAAGGCTTCAAATAGATCCATATCTGTCACCATGCACAAAACTTAAGTCCAAGTGGGTCAAAGACCTCAACATAAATCCAGCTACTCTGAACCTGATAGTAGAGAAAGTAGGAAGTACTCTTGAATGCATTGGCACCGGAGATCACTTTCTAAATATAACACCAGTAGCACAGACACTGAGAGAAACAATCAATCAATGGGACCTGTTGAAACTGAGAAGCTTTTGTAGAGCAAAGGACATGGTCAACAAGACAAAGCGACAGCATACAGAATGGGAAAGGTCTTCACCAACCCCACATCTAACAGAGGGCTGATATCCAGAATATATAAAGAACTCCAGAAATTAGACATCAAAATGCCCAACAGTCCAATTAAGAAATGGGCTATAGAACTAAACAGGAATTCTCCACAGAGGAAGTTCAAATGGCTGAAAGATATTTAAGGAATTGCTCAACATCCCTAATTATCTGGGAAATGCAAATCAAAACGACTCTGAGATACCACCTTACACCTGTCAGAATGACTAAGATCAAAAGCACAGAAGACAGCTTATGCTGGAGAGGATGTGGAGCAAGGGGAACTCTCCTCCACTGCTGGTGGGAATGCAAGCTTGTACAGCCACTTTGGAAATCAATTTGGCGCTTCCTTAGAAAATTAGGAATCCATCTCCCCCAAGAGCCAGCTGTATCACTCTTGGGCATATACCCAAGGTATGCTCAATCATACCACAAGGGCATTTGCTCAGCTATGTTCATATCAGCTTTGTTTGTAATAGCCAGAACCTGGAAACAACCTAGATGCCCTTCAACTGAAGAATGGATAAGGAAAATATGGTACATATACACAATGGAGTACTACTCAGCAGAGAAAAACAATGACATCATGAGGTTTGCAGGCAAATAGATGGATCTAGAAAACATCATCCTGAGTGAGGTAACCCAGACTCAGAAGGACAAACATGGTATGTACTCACTCATAGTAGGATACTAGATGTAAAACAAAGATGATTAGACTGCTATACAACTCCAGGGAGGCTACCTAGAAAATGGGACCCTAGGAAAGACCCAAGGATCACTCAATGACAGAGAAATGGATGAGATCTACATGAACAACCTGGATGACAGTGGGAGTAATGAAGGGCAAGATTTGAGGGAAAGAAAGCTTAGGGGAGCAGGAGATCCCAGCTGGATCAAGAACAGAAAGGGAGAATGAGGAATAACAGACCATGATAAATGAAGACCACATGAGACCAGGAATAGGCAGAGTGCTTGAGAGGTTCCCAGAAATCCACAATGATATATCCTCTGTAGTCTGCTGGCAATGGTCGAGAGAAAGCCTGATCTGACCTAGTCTGGTGATCAGATGACTAAACACCCTAACTGTCATGCTAGAACTCTCATCCAATAACTGATGGAAGTGGATGCAGAGATCCTCAGCCAGACCCCAGGTGGAGCTCCAGGTGTCCAACTGTCGAGAAAGAGGAGGGTCTGCAAGAGTGTGAATTGTTGAATCCAAGATTGCAAAAAGCACAGGGACAAATAGTCAAACGAATGGAAGCACATGAATTATGAACCAAAGGCTTTGGAGCCCCCAGCTGGATCAGGCCCTCTGGATAAGTGAGACAATTGAATAGCTTGAACTGTTTGGGAGGCACCCAGGCTGTTGGACCGGGACCTGTCCTTAGTGCATGAGCTGGCTGTTTGGAACCTTGGGCTTACACTGGGACACTTTGCTCAGTCTGGAAGGAGGGGACTGGACCTGCCTGTACTGAATCCACCAGGTTTAAATGAATCCCCAGGGGAGTCTTGATCCTGGAGGAGATGGGAATGGAGGGGAAGGGCTGAGGGGAAGGTGGGGGTTGGGGCAGGAGGGGGGAGGACAGGGGAACCCATGGCTGATGTAATTTTAAAATATTAAATAAATTATAAAATAAATAAATAAAAAAAGAATGCTTTGCCTGTATGTATGTTTGTGCATTACATGTGTGCCCACAGAGGCCAGAGGAGAGCACCAGATCCTCAGGGACTGGAGTTACAGACATCTGTGAGCTGCCTTGTGGCTGCTGGAAATGGAACCCAGGTCCTCTGGAAGAGCAGCCAGTGCTCTTAAGCACTAAGCCATCTCTCCACCCCATCAGCTAGCTTTCTTATATAACTCAGCCCAAGAATGTTTTGCTCACAGTGGGCTAAGCCCTTCTTCATTAATTGGCAATCAAAAAAATTCCCACAGGCCAGTCTGAAGGAGGTAATACTACAATTCAAGTATCCTCTTCCCCAGTGCGTCTAGGTCTGTATAAAGCTGACCGAAGCTATGACATCCATTTCTCACTGTAAAAGCTGGTACAAGGGCTTTGATTCCTATTTTTAATCTCCATTTATACTTCCTTGGTTCCCATATAGGATATTTGCAGAGTTAGGATGATTTTTGTTTTTTTAATGATGACAAGTTCAGAGGTGAGAAATAATCTACATCTACACACCATATTTGGTTCAGTGCTTAATTCTTTCAAGTTTTCCAGTCTCTTTTCTTCCACTCTGTTGTCCTTTGTTCTTTTAATTGTTCTTATATCGTTTTCAATTTTCCATTGCTTTTTTTGCATAACTCAACAATTAAATTTCTCTCTCCTAACTTTCTTACCCTTTTATTTGCTCTCTTGATTAACTCCATAACATGACTACACCTAACAATGTCATGACAGTAATGAAGGTTAAGACTCAGAACAGGAAAATGGAATGTAGAATTCTGGAATTAATCCTGCTGTTTCCATAGGTTGTCATTAAGTTTTTGGATATATTTTCCAAGCTAATCTTTTCACTCCTTCTTTTTAAAATTTTTGTCCAAATGCCACTTTCTAAGAAAAGATTTCTCTTATCCTCATTTTGCTGAGGTAGAATGCACACATAATAAACATTCGTATTTTCAGGGTACAGTTCAGCCGTTTGTTATGTTCAGACATTCTTCAATCATCAAACATAAATGCTGAATTCTAGAATAAATTATATCACCCTCAAAGAACCCTATATTCATGAACTAGATGCTCTTCATTATCCATTCCCAGGACTAGGCTAATTATTCTCTGTGGTTTTGCTTATTCTGGACCACTTATTAAAAGCAGAAGTATATAATGCGTGGCCTTTTATGTCTGGCTTCTTAATTTGGTACGCTGTTTGCAAAACGTATTTGTGTTGTAGCATGTAGCAGGATCTCATTCTTTTTTTTTTCTTCTAACATCTGAGTAATGGTTTTTTATGATTGTACCACATTTTGTGAATCTATTCATCAGCTGGTGAACATTTACATTTATAATAAAGATATAAGGAAGCTAGAACTATAGGAAGGAAAGACATCATGTATATAGAGACTATTACCACATTTTTGTGTTTCTATGACAAAATGCGTGAACTTGGGTAACTTTTAAAGTAAAGATGTTTATTTAGCTTATGAGTCACTGTCTGACGGGTCTAAACACTCTGAACCTGGAATCTTGACAAAGTCTACCTATCTGCATCACAATATGCAGAGAAACAAATAGAAAAATAGCCGTGTATAGATGATTAAACAAAACAAAACAAAACATGGGATGGTCTTTTTAATGAGAACCAATTACTCAGTAAGGTCAATACTCATCCCTTTTGGGTCTATCTCTCCACCCCCAGATGAATGAAAGGAGTCAATCAGGGTTCCAGGGCTCTGTGCTTGAATTTGATTTCCCTTTCCTCATCTGTTGACATATTCCTTCCTGCGAGCTTGAAGTGCATCAGGAGAAATGGAGTCACAGTGTACTTAGAGTCCCCTCTCCCTTTGTCACACCAGTGCTCACTGTTAGGTCACGAAGGCATCCTTTAACACCTCTCTATCAGCATTATCTCCAATAATGAAATGGTCCTAAGAAAAATTACAGTGTTTTTTTGTTGACCAGATGACTCAGGGAGAAAGACACCATTTGACACCAGCCAGGCCTGATGACCTGAGTCTGAAGCTCAGAACCCATGTGGTGGTGGGAGATAACTAACTCTTGTATGTGGTCCTCGGACCCCACAAACACGATGTGGCACATGTGCATAAACGGTAATTCTCACGTTGAAGAAGGAAAGTGAGAGTAGCTTGGTATGGAAGAAGCTTTTCTGGCATTATCATCTTAAAATGGGACGTGGCTATCTTATAATAGAAATCTGTGCTCTTGGGTTCTTTTGGGTATGTAAACCTTTGCTTCTATGAAGACTAACTAAACAGAACAAGTATCATTATCTAATTATGAAATGATTCCTAATTTCTTTATTTCTAGAACATCTAAATAAAGTGAGTAGACATAACATCGGCTCAGCCTTATGTTCTGTGTCCCTTTGTGTGTACCGCAGGGAACAAGGAGTCCTGAGGTCAGAGGCAGGGACAGCTCCTAGACTGCTCTTCTGATTGAAGCCACTGAGGGCAGTGTGAGCATGGAGAAAGGCCAGTTGAGGGTCTTGACCTGTGAAAAAGGTAAGACTAGTTATGTATTTCTCTGGTTCTAGAATTGCTAAAAGAAAGATGCCATGGAAAATGAAGGAGAAGCTTCTCACCTGTGAGTTCCTTGGCAGCCATTACAGAAGAAGAGGTAGGGGTAGACCCATAATGAAAGCGGCTTTGAGTTAGGTTTTCCTGGCTCTGTACTATATCATCTTCAGTAAACAATGGTAAACTCATAGATGGGACCCTGAAATCCCAGCCTGGAAACTTCCATAATCTTGGTTGTGTGTGTGTGTGTGTGTGTGTGTGTGTGTGTGTGTGTGTGTGTGTGTTTACACGTATGCATGTATGATTCTCATAATAGCTAATTTATATGACATCTCAATCATAAAATGCAACTAAAATACCCCTCCTTTCCTATGTTGGTGTCTTGTTTTTCTTGTTTGAACTTGGGGATCTTCAGCCTGAGGTACCAACACTGACTGCTGTCACTGCTGGATAGGAGCAGAAAGCATGCTTACTGTTTTGTTTGCTAAGATGTGCTCCTGATCCTGTGTCTAGTGCCATCACATCCTGCTAGGAGAACTAGCAAATCAGACCAGAGCTTGTTCCTAACTCACATCATGAGTCAGTTTACTTAGAGCTGACCCCTCAGAAATCTGACTCCAAATTTGATTCTTCCTCTCCTCTACCCTAGACATTTTCTTGTGTTAACTCTTCACATCAGTGTTTCTGAGTATGTGTGTCTACACACACCTGTTTCTTTCTCCTATTTGACAGCATGAGTCACCAGTGTGTATCTCCCTATGTCAGAACAGGCTGTTTCTCTCCATCTGCCATTTGCCTTCATGTGCCCACCTGCTGGGATGCTGGTCTAAACTGAAGGAAACTGAGGATCTTCGCTTTTGACAGAAGCCAGGAACATGCATCAAACCATTTGAGGAAAGCCTTCTGAAGATCCGTGTCCTTTTAATGGCCATATCTTCTTTAGGCAGCAGAAGCTTTAGGTGATAAAAAGAGAGAGGGAGAGAGGGAGGATGGAGGAGGTGAGAGAGGAGGGTATTGACAAATTTATTAATATATCCATGTATAATAAACTCTGAGAAATAATATTTCATCGTAAGTCATAGCCCCCAAATGATAAACATTCATGATTTCACTGTGAGCTGATTAGAAACTCATAGATTGAGTCCCAATTGGCCATTATAATAACTGAGAATATCTTAAGGGAGGGGGGTAAGAATTAAGATATAAATATTGGTGATTGATTTATTCTTATTTCCATTGGAGCATTCATATTTTAGGCTAAGCTTAATCCAACTAGCTAGGCAGTCCTGGGCTCTGCTTTGGGTTTAGTCAGAAAGTGAGACTCGAATCCCTAATAGCCCCTTCTGTGAGTTACCCTGGAAACTACTGAGAACTGAGAGTGGGAAGGAGAAAGGAGAAGGAAGAGAAAGGAGATGTCGGTGGAGGAGAACCAGAGGCCTGGAGGGATTACAAGGAAGAGAAGGGGAAATGGAGACTCAGTCGCTGAATGTTGGAGGGAAAAGGCCCCTTCAATTCCTCCTCTTTATTCGCAGCACTGGGGAGAATCTGCATGTTAATGTGCTCAGTCAGGCAGCTGGTAGTGCCTTAATAGGCATTCTGGCTCAGTCTTTGCCTCAGGCATGCAAATTTGCAGTTTTCCCCTGACACACTTTTTTATGTACTTGCATAAGTAGCTTTCTAAATTTGTCTGAAATATAATGTTTGTAAGATATTTTGGGAGACTTATGAAGTCTTGGGCTGGAGTTAAGCTTAATTATTAATTTATTCACTTTTTTTCCCTACCTCAGATTTAGTATCTGAGGAAATTGTTAAACCGCCTATAATGTGAGAAATTAAAAATGATAAAAACAAAATAACTGCAACAAAGAGACTATTTACTGGGGTAAAGATGGATGAGATGGCTGTTTCTAAGTTAATTAAAAAATGTTTGTAACCCCAGCAAGCGCTTGCTATAGCACTAAAATGAATGGGTATGCGCAGTCCCAAAGGCCTATCTACTTGTCTAGGAATCGGAAGTGCTGCTCCTCTTGCAGGTGAAGTCCAAATCTTCATCCTGAGTGGGTTAACACTGCCACAAATTTTACTGTAGATCCTTGTATTCATCAGTCACTGCTTTGCTTTATGCTATCGAAGGACCTGATCATACGGTTTACAGAACTGAATTAGCAGCAATTTAGTAATTCATTAGAGTTTATTCTGAGGTCCTTAACATGGTAAGATATAATAGCTTGTATGCCCACTGTGGGTACTGGTATGCTTCTCTTAACCGGGTGAGGGCTGGATGAGGAGGTGAAGGCTATAGTGACTTCCGAAGTGTCATAGGTGGAGATCCTCCTGTGACCTTGCTAGCTGTCTCAGAGGAGGATGAGTGCCTAAGATCAAAGCTGAAACTCCAACACAAATGCCCCAGACCTAGCCTGTGTTGACAATGAATCTTGATCAGCTGGTTGAGTAATGTCTTCTGGCCCTTGTAGAGTAATTAGCTTCCTCTTTTAAAATTAGTGTGTTTCTTGAAAACAAAAGTAGGTATTTAGCCCTTCCATTTTAACCAGACAACAAATTTCATAGCAAGATTGGATATTAATACAAAAATCTGGAGGTTGAATTCTACCTTTACTAATCACCCTTCCTGTTTTGTAGGTTTTCATAAGTGTCTTAGTTATTTTTCTATTGATGTGATGAGACGCCATGATGAAGAGAATTTATAGAAGAGTTTATTGGGGCTTCCAGTTTCAGAGGGTGAGTCCATGACCATCATCCTGGGGAGCATGGCAACAGGCAGGTAAGCATGGTGCTGGAGCAATAGCTGAGAGCTTAGATATCATTCACAAGCATGAGGCAGAAAGAAAAAGCTAACTGGGAATAGCTTGGGCTTTCAAAACTTTAAAACCCATCCCCACCTCCTTCAACACCTCCTCCAATAAGGCCATACCTCCTAATCCTTACCAAACAGTTCCATCAATTAGAGACAAAGCATTCAAATACATGAGCATATGAAGGCCATTCTCATTCAAACTACCACAGCAAGTTATTCTAACTCAATAAATGCCAAGTTCTTGATTTGTAACATAGGAATGTGATAGTTCCTAACTCAACTCTGAGAAGAACTGAGGTTGGGATTTACCAATATGGTATTTGCTAGATTGTTCACTAGGTATATTGTATGTACATTGGTTTAACTAAAAGAAGAAAAGACAAACACACACACACACACACACACACACACACACACACACACACACACAAGAAAACAAAAGAAAAACACAGATACCAAACAAGCAAGAAGAGGAAGAGGAGCCCTGTGTAGGAGGTGGATCCACTTTTCTATTATTACCTCCTTTGGGTCCCACTTTGATATCTGGGTCTGTGGACAGAAAGAATAAAGCTAGAAGGTGCTAGTTGATGGATTATGCCCTTGAATTCTCTTCCTCCTGCATGCACCTTCCACTTTCTTGGGGATTCTTGGTTAAAAAAATGGCAAGTGACAGTACTCCTGGGTGATCCTAAGGGCTCACTGGCCAAGGTAGCCTTATGGTTCCCTTCATCTGAATGAAATTCTAGAGAAGCATTTTCTGGACTAGGCTATCTGACTAATCCTGCCTTTTCCTTGAATATTTACTTTAGAAAGCCAATGATTATAAATCATTTCTCTACTCCTGTGAGATATAGATTATTTAAAAGCCTCTGGTCAGATTTGCAACCCTAGAGATGTCTTTCTCAAGGATCTAGGAATCTCTCTCTCCTGGTTGCAAACACCTTGCAGAAGAAGAGATATTACAAAAATTTATTAGAAAGTTAAGATAGTTCTTAATGTATTCTCTGATTAAATGGGGGGAGGGCAGAGGGCAAAGGGCAAAGAATACCTCTTCATTTTTGACCTCTTTCTTATCTCCTGGCTTCTGAGTCTTACAGACCTCTGGTAAGCCTTCCTAGTTGTCTTCTTTAAAGCATTCCCAACATAATCTCTATCTGTTGTGTGTGATATACTCTGTTGTGCACAGATTCATGCTGGAAAGTTCCTTTACTTGTAAGAAGCCATTCTAACAATTGGCAGGGAACGTGGTGGCAGGGTGCCATCTTTCATCTGCAGATCTTACAGATGTAACTTGCTACAAACCATTAGCAGGGAGTGGGAGCAGGGACAGAAGGGATGAGAAAGGGACATTTGTAGACTTCATTTTGCCCGCTTCATCTGTGGGTCTCACCACTCACTGCCAAGTATCTCCTTGCTCCCGTGTCACTAGTGGTGAGTTCAGAATCATTTCTGATCTCTTTCCCCTGTTGCAATAGTTTGGAAAAAGTCTTCAAACAACAATATGAAAAGAAGTTGATCTGAAAGTAAATTGACTTCAGTGTTCATTTGGGAGGAAATAGGGAGTACCTTACAGCTAAGACTGGAGAAAGGGCATTTGGATGTCTACTGCTAATGTCTCCTCAACTCTACTAAAAAAAACTTTCAAGGACATTCAGGATAAAAACCAAGTGTGGTAGTGCATATAAAGTGCCAGATTCTGAAGGAGATTATGAAATCAAAATGGCAATTATGGTTAGTATTTCCTCATCAATGTACTAGTGTTTATTTAGAGTGAGACAGTTCTAGCCACCAAAGATGCAGCAATGAGCAACAATAATAAAATAAAGCCCTGTTCTTCTGAAGTTTAGAGTTCAGTGTGTGTGTGTGTGTGTGTGTGTGTGTGTGTGTGTGTGTGTGTGCATGTGTGTGTGTGTTGGAGGAGACAGATGAACAAACAGTAAAATTGTATTTGTAGTGGAAAAATAGCGGATAGGTTGGAGAGAAGTTAGAGCATGCCCACATCGTGAGGAAAGGCAGCAGCTGTGTATATGGGTGAAGAAGAGAGGGAGGTATATGGGAAGTTTCCTATTCACATTGATTTACAGATCATTACTGGAGAACTTGATCCCGCATAGGTCAGGCCATGTTCCCTATAAAAGTAGTTCAACATCCCTCCCCCCTTTTTGTACTTTTACATTTGAAAAAAGAAAGAAAACAGACCATTTCTCACTTCTCAGCAGTCAGATATTTCAGTTGTAAGGGAACCCCAATGTTTTGAACATGCACCAAGAATTAATATGGGGCTTCTATATGGATTCATGAAGTGACAACATTTTGGGGGGGCCCTATTACCATGAATGTCTTTATTTTACCTGGCTCATGGCATTATATAGTATGACATCAAGGTTGGTCATGCACAGGAAAGATTTAAAATCACCTTTAAGTCATTGCTGTGTGACTATGCAGCCTGCCTTTGCCTCTACAGTTTTCTCTATCTTCAATGAGCATCAGTTTAATTGCTGAGCTGTATGCCTATTACTCATGTTGTGGCCAAAATCAGATTAGTCACTGAGACTCAGGACCTCTATTGATATAGGTGGGTTGGTTCCCAAACAAGTTAGTAAATATTCTGAATCTCTCTCCTGCTTTTAGTATCTTTGTTGTTGTTTTTGTTTGTTTGTTTGTTTTTGTTTTTCAAGACAGGGTTTCTCTGTGTAGCTTTGCGCCTTTTCCTGGAACTCACTTGGTAGCCCAGGCTGGCCTTGAACTCACAGAGATCTGCCTGGCTCTGCCTCCCGAGTGCTGGGATTAAAGGCATGCACTACTGCCTGGCTTAGTATCTTATTTTATTACATTATTTTATTGAGATAGCCTCTCACTCATTTCAGGGTGACCTTGAGCTAGCTATGTAGCTGAGGATGACCTTGAACTTCTCCTTCTTTCTATGTCCTGGGATTACAGGAGCATGTCACCACTTCTAGCTTAAGAACATGTTGATGAAGCTAATTTTTAGAGCCTAACACATGAATGAAAATCTACCTGTTGTTTTTGTCATATGATCACCCATTTTTCCTGATAATACGACAAAGCAGCTTTTTGCACACTTCCCCTCCACGTTTGCATCTGCCATTTTGTTTTCATCTCTGACTGCATTCCCGGGACTCTGACTGCATGGTTCATTTGCTCATGCAGTGCCTGAGACTCACTAATCTCTCTGCTGCAGAGGCTGGTGGATGGCTCTGCATGAAGACACACAGCACAAGGAGCAAGCTAGTTAAGAGACAGAACCCTAACTATTTCTTTCCCTGTGGAGGTAAAATGACAAATTCACAAATTTGTTCAAAGTCCTTTTAACACACACATCTGATGTCATTTAGATTGGCAAGGCTGGCTTTAATCTTTAAATTTGAAATATTTCCCAGCTGGGAGGAGACTACTTATGATAATAGCTTCCCAGGGCTACTTAGCTTTTGCCTAATCCCAAACACACTCCAAGGCAGGTTCTGACACTGCAGGTCTTCCTAAGTCAGAAATTTATTAAAAGTCCCACGAGTGTAAAATTAGGGATACAAAGATGATGTCGTATTTCCAAAATTATTCCATGAAGTAGACCATAATGACAGCGGGAATTATACTTTCCCATTGAGCAGTCCACACATACTCAGTGTCATAATACAGAGGTAAAAACTGAATGCATCAACAAACACAAAGTTAGTGTCTATGGAAAGCAGTCATTTAGATTGTGCATACTAGGAAAACATTGACACTGTCTATGAGTATTCCTGAGAGGTAATATTACATTGTGTGTGTATATTCCCTTATACTTATAGCAGTTACATTTTGCCAGTTTACTGAGATATGCTTGAGAAATAAAAATTATTTGTATTCAAGTTATATGGTATGTTTTGATATACATCTGTATTGTGGAAACAGTACCACAGTCAAGCCAAGGATGATGCCAGTCAACCCCTGACCTACCACTGTTCTGCTCTGAGGGGCAAATGCTTAGGATTTTCTTCCCAGCTTCTTTCCAGTGAGAAAAAATCAGCACAGAGAGAAAACGATTGCATGATTTTACTGATGTAGACAATAAAAAATGTCAAACTTAGGGAAACAGAACAGAATAGTGGTCCCTAGTGGCTATAAAGTTGGGAAAGTGAAGAGATACTGGTCACGGGACAGACTAGTCATACATTTGTTGTTGTTGTTGTTGTTAACTTGTAATTATACATGATATTCTTCCTGGTCTATGATCTTAGTCAATTCAGGCTACTTCAAAGAAAATGCCATGCCCTAAGCAGCTTAAACAAGAATCTACCTTTCACAATTTGGCAGATGGAGATGCTGGCATTTTTGAGTCTTGAGGACACTTTTACTGCCTTGTAGATAGACATCTTCTTGTATTTTCACACGCAGAGAGACATACAGAGGCAGAGAAAGAGACAGAGAGATACACAGAGAGGGAGACAGAGAGACAAGGAGACAGAGAGACATAGAGACACAGAGATAGATAGAAATACACAGAGAGAGACACAGAGACAGACAGAGAGATAGAGAGGGACACACATGGAGAGAGAGATTGAAATAGGCAGAGAAACAGACAGAGAGGGCTAGGCAAAGAGAAAGAGGTGGGCAGAGAGACCAGACAGAGACAGAGAGACACACAGAAAGAGACAGAGAGGCAGAGAGACAGAAACAGAAAGACAGGCAGAGAGATATTTTCTTTTTCTCTTCTTATAAGGGTAGTTACCACACAGGTGGGTTAATGCTGCTCTGCCGTCATTATCAACAGCTAAGTGTCTACCTATAAACACTGTTACAATCAGGAACTACATGAATTAACAAATGAATCTTGGAGAAGGATGGAGAGACACCATCATTCTGCCTGTAGCACATGCTTCATATTGCTCAGTGACTGTGCTCTATTTCAGTGGGTTCCAGACATTGAACACATCCTTAGATTTTTCTCATAGCATGCCTCCGTTATGACTGTCTAAGCTATGCAAGTCCATCAGATCTCAACTTTTCAGCTTAGAAAATTGGGAAGTGTCCTTGCTTTCTTGAAGCTACAAAATAAAAACAGGCCTACCTCGAGATTACCACCCCAAATATAGTTTATGTCTCTCTGAGATGTCCTGGCATTTCTCATGAGGACTGCACAAAAGCACAGCTTTCTACTTCTGATCTGCTTCTATCTTTATTGGTTGGATATGGAATGCTCCCCTACCACAGACTTAAATTTCAGTGTTTGAGTTTCAGTGGGTGACACTGTGCTGGGGAGTCCTGGAGCCTTTAAGAGGAGGGACTTTTCTGGAAGAAGTGGGTCATGGGGTGGACCTTGAGGTTTGTTAGCCTAGCTGCATCCTGTCCTTTCTTGGCTTCTTGACTTGCCTTGAACTGAGCAAGCTCTTGACTCCGCACTTGTGAGCTAGACCCACTGGCAAGCCTTCCCCTCCACAGTGGATCCCATACACTCAAGCTTGAGCCCAAATGCACCGCTCCTACTATAAGTCATGTCAGGTAGGTATTTCATCATAGTGCTCAGATGTCGCTAATAGACTCTCTTTTGACCTTGTGTTAATCTGAGTGCTTATGAGTCTAAAAGTCCTTCGTGCATTATTTGCATTTTCTCTGGTGAGGTTCAGATTTCCTGCATTGTAGGACACATTGCCACACGGTAGAGCAGGTAGCACCCACTTCCAGTTCCAACATCTGTGTTTGTTTCCCTCTATACCTCAGAAAGCAATATCTGGCTTCCAGTGACAAAGCTACACTAGCCATCATCTCATAGCCACACCATTATTTTTGAAATACTATTTCTTTCTTTTTTCCTTTCTTTCTTCCTTTCTTTCTTCCTTCCTTTCTTTCTTCCTTCCTTCCTTTCTTCCTTCCTTCCTTCCTTCCTTCCTTCCTTCCTTCCTTCCTTCCTTCCTTCCTTCCTTCCTTTCTTTCTTTCTTCTTTGTTTCTTTGTTTCTTTTCTTTCTTTTTTTTTTTTTTTTTTTTGTATTTCCACAGGAAGCCGTGGTTTGGAATTGAAAAGTGGTCTCCGAACTTGAAAATCTTTGTTTTATTGTAATGTTTATTCACTTGGCTCAAGCACTGTGGAATTGGCTTGGAGTGTACAGATCTGGGTGATTGATTCCCTTGTTAGCACCACTATACAGAATAACTGCCAAATGAGAAAAAGAAACCCCAATACTTTCCCAGGGGCATCTAAACACTTTACTAACCATCTTCCCATAGAATATCTCAGTAAACTTCAGATAACATAAAACCATATGGTTTTATAAAATAAATTTTATGATTTTATGTTATCACCAAGCATCTACAGTATGATCACATGTATGTATACATGTACACAACACACACACACACAGACACACACACACACACACACACACACACACACACACACACACACACCCCTAGAAACACATAAACAAAAATTTCCTTATTTATGTGTCTTGCTTATACTCTAGTGGTGAAACAGCCTCTGGATAAATGGTTTAGCAGCTATTTTTACAAATTCCATCCTTTGCTTTTAGCAGCAGCTAGAATTCCACGTTAATCCATTTCCATCACTCTGCTGAAGCAAGCACCTAATAGGATTTAAAGAGGAAAGGATTCATTTTGGCTCTTCATTTCAGAGGACTCCAGCTCTTCCTGGTGGGGAAGAGGAAGAAGATGCCATAAGTCAGAGTGTGTGGTGGAAGGCAACTGTTCACAACAGGAGAACCAGGGAACAGAGAGGAGTACAGAAACCAGGGGTCAACACAACCTTCAAAGCCCAATTCCATAAACCAGACCCTACCCACTTACGATTTCATAGCCTTCCCTGGTAGTGCCACCAGCTGAGAACAGGCATTTCAGATTCAAATCCTTAACAGACTCTTTGTAAAATCTTTACAAATCTTTCACTTCTTCTGTTTAAGTTAATTTGAGATGTTTTTCTCTGTCCGTGTGTTTGCTTATTGAAAAAAGTCTTCCATAAAGGCTTTGCCCTCTCTTCTCTTTCTTGGAATATCATAATCATTTGAAGTCTTAGTCATTAAAACCACCATTTCCACTCCCTGACCCCCATATATATATGGTCCAGCCTGTCACAGCAATACCCCAGTCCCTGATACCAACTCTGTCTTAGTTAGGGTTTCTGTTGTAGCTATATCATAATACAAAATGCATTTAGACTAACTTCAAAAGTCTCCATAGTCTATCACAGTATCATCACTTTTTAAGTAAAAAGTTCAAAGTCTCTTCTGAGACTCATGAAATTTCTTAACTGTAATCACCTGTAAAATCAAAATGAAAAGGCAGATCACATACTTCCAACATATTATATATATATATATATATATATATATATATATATATATATATATATATATATATATATATACACACATACATACCTATATACACACATATATGTATGTACACACACACACACACACACACACACACACACACACACACACACTAAGCTTCGCCTTTACAGCTTCATTCAATGGCCTCTCGAGGCCTCCATGCAGGGACACCCCTGACACATGCCTGGCCTCAGCCTCTTTCCTTAGCTGTGCAGGGAGATCCCATAACCCCTTTCTTCTATCCTTGACTTTAAAGGGAGAACCACATGGCTGAAGTTCTGCTGCTTGCTGGGGCTGGAACACGGTCCTGTCATTCAAATTCTTTTCACCAATTTTCTGTTTTCAATGATTTTTTTTTTTTTTTTTCACTGCTTAAGCTTGGCTATTATGGAACTTGCTGTATAGACCAGGTGGCTTTGAACTCGGAGTTACATTAGCTTCTGCCTTTTGAGTGCTGGGTTTAAAGGTGTAAACCATCACACTTTTTCTTTAATTTCTTTTCACTTTTCTTTAGTTGTTTTTCACAAACTGGGTGGGGTCTTTCTCTGAGGGCGTCACTCCCTTTATTCCACTTAGCATCACGCTTTTCTTTAATCTGTTTACACTTCTGGTGGTCCTTGTCTCTCTCAACTGTGCATTTTGTATATTTCCTTGCTTGGCTTGCTCTTTTTTATTATAGATCTTTGTCAGACTGGCCACTAATAGCCACAAAGTATAGTCAATGCTAGGTTGTTTTGAAATGTCCTCTCTTAAAGCTGTTAATCCATAAATCTTTAATTTAGCCTCAGGCAGTTTTTTGGACTAGGGCAGAAAGCAGCCATGTTCTTCAGCAAAATATCACACACACACACACACACACACACACACACACACACACACACACAAGAAACCAGTTTCTAGGCTACATATGTTCTCCTCTGAAACCTCTTGAGCCAGGCCCCCAGGTTCAAATCACCCTCAGCACTGCTGTCTTCCATGCTCCTACTAGGATGGCTCATTAAATCCTTCTTAAAGCACTCAGCTTCTTTACCATTCTCAAGTCCCAAAGTCCACATTCTGCCAAATATATATATTTATATGGTCCAGCCTATCACAGCAATACCCCAGTCCCTAATACCAACTCTGTCTTAGTTAGGGTTTCTGTTGTTGTGAGGAAATACAATGACCATGGCAATTCTTATAAAAGCAAACACTTAATTGGTGCTGGCTTATGGCTCAAAGGTTTAGTCTGTTGTCATCATGGCAGGAAGCAAGGCAGCATGCAGGCAGACATGGTGCTGGAGAAGGAGCCGAGAGTTCTACATCTGGATCAGCAGACAGCAGGAAACGAGTGAGTCCCTGGACCTGGATTGAGCATCTGAGACCACAAAGCTGTGCCCCTCTCCCCCCACAGTGACACACTTCCTCCAATAAGGTCACACCTACTCCAACAAGGCCACACCTTTTAATAGTTCTACCCCCATGGGCCTGTGGGGGCCGTTGTCATTCAAACCACAACAAAGTTGATTGTAAATAACCCATTTTTCTTAACTATCCCCCTCTAACCCAAATGAGAATAACTTTGACATAGTTTGTGTCATGTTTTACTGAATAATTCCCCCCCACCCCACCCCCCCCCACCCCCCCCCCCCCCCCCCCCGTTCACAATAGTTAGTTTGGTACATTAGACCATATTTGGCATTTCAGCTCTTGAAGGGGGTGAATCTAATTTTCTCCCAGGGGATGGTGAAGGTAGCCTCATGGAGTCAAGGTTCTGGCATCTGGTCCCCATCTGAATCTGTGCTACTTTGCAAAAGTCCGTCTTTGACAGCGGGGCTTGCAGCTGTAAAAAGAACAGACTGCAGCAGGTGGGATTTTAAAGCTCTTGCCTTCAAATTGCTTTACTGGATAATAACTCCTCATTCTATGATGTAAATGTGCATTGATTGCTCATGAATAACCACTTTGAATTTGAAAAATGTTACATTTGATGGGAAATTATCAAATGAAAACTGCTATACTACAATGCATTAAAAAAAAAATATTTGGCGTCTGTGAAAAGGATTTAGTATTCAAGAGAATCAGAGCAATTTTTAAAATTGTTATTGTTCCAGAGAAGTCTGGAAAACCATTTTACTTCTTGCGTGTGCATATACCTGTGTGCCTGCCTTCGTGTGTGTGTGTGTGTGTGTGTGTGTGTGTGTGTGTGTGTGTGTGTGCACGCGTGCTGTGTTGGATATACAGATTCATGTCATGTGTGAATGTGGAGTGATGGCAAGTGTATGTGTGTGTGCATATGTAGAGGCCAGAGGTCAATGCTGGATTTCTTCCTCTCTCACTGATCTAGAGCTGGAATCCTTTACTTCTCCAATGGTGGGATTACAGACGTACACCCTAACAACTGATTTTCTGTGTGCGTGCTGGGAATCCAAACTTAGGTGTTTATGCTTATATAGCAAGATCATTCAGCTACTTCCCTAACTGCTATGAACTCCTTTTGTTTCTTTGACTTTGTTTTGTTTGTTTCTTTGTGACAAGAGCTTGTTCTGTAGACTAGGTTGCCTCAAACTGAGGAAATCCTTCTGCCTCAGTCTCTGGCATGGTGAGATGGTAATTTGGAAAGGTATCATTCATACATTTAAATCATATATTAATTGCTTGTGGCTTAGGGCTGCAGACTTTGAAATAAGACTGATAAAATAAGTAGTCACCTGCTCCATTGATTTTAAAAAGTAGTAAAATGTTCCTTTGATATTTTACCAACATTTGCTATTGTGTTCTTAAAAAGAAAATAATTCTAAATCAAGGATGCTGTCTGCTGTCTTAATTATAATTAGATAGAATTTTGGATTTCTAGAGAGAAAGGTGTGCTACCCAAATTTGCTTGGTTTTACAGAAACTGACATTGCAATATGCCTTGCTCTGCAATGAAGTCTCTTTGAAAAAGTAAACAATTGTTCTCAGAATGAAACGTGGTGGAGTCGACAGGGTCAGAGATCCTCTGGGGAAGCAGACACCTTTACAACAGCAGCTCTGGTGTGTGGCTGGATACAATACTTGACTAAATTAAAGATCTTTAATATGCTAGGGAGACTTCGTTCTTCGCTGTTCTTTTCAGGTTCAAATTGCTGTTACGACCTTGAAATTGACAGTACTGGTTTTCCAATTTAATAACGTGTATTGTTTCTGAAGGAAATGAAATGTGTACCTATTCATATGCATGAGTGTTTTTGTTTAATAAAATACGAACTTTAAAAGGCTTTTGTTTGAAAAGCATGCCTTCTTTCTTCAGGGTACATGGCAGTGTTGCTCTCCAGAGCAGGCTAGTCCAGGCTGAGAGGAAAGGCCACTTTTCCTTTAGCTCCATCCCACCTTTTTATCTTATTGGGGTGACCTCTGACACTCGGGCCTGGAGGGATTTCCAAGGGTGAAAAATAGTCTACACTGTTTGCTACAGAAACCATGTTGGCTTCCATTTGAAAATCAGCTTTCTAACTTGAGCACTGCTGACATGATGAGCTGGATCCAGGCTAGTTGCTATGGGGACCATTCTCTGTGTTCATAGGATACTGCTGCACCACTGGCCTCAACCTACTGGGTGATGGTAGCCTGCACATGCTTGATCCCTTAGTGTGGCAAAGATATCTTCTTCATGATATGGCTTTGGGGTGCTGGTGGCAGTTCAGAGCAACTATTTTCCAAGATTACCTTAGTACTAGCTTGGAATCCAGCCCCTGGAGCTTGAAGCCCTCCCCTTTACACACTAGAAGTGTGCCCTTGAGCTGGTTAGTTATCTTCTTTCAGATTAAGTATCTTCATTTACGAAATGAGGAACATTCTAAGAGTCAGTAGAATGACACACAAGAACCCCTTAGAGATGGACTTAGAACATGGTGTGAACTGAAAGAGCTGGGAAAAAGACATACCTGTGTTAAAGACTTCATAAGGCTGATTGTTTTGATCAGAATTTTGTGACAGTGGAGCATTGAGCCAGAGCTAAAGTGTTTCAGGCCATCTTTAGCCACCCTTAGAGCCACTTATCACTTGCCTCTGTGGATAACCTAATATCCTGTGACTATCTTGTGAAACCTTTTGGATGTGTTAACGTAGTAGACTACTAGATCTAACTGAACTGAGCATATCATCAGATAGCATTCGAAGCCTAAGGCAGAGATTTCTCTGCTATAACTACCTACATGCCTGATAGTTCTACCAATGTATTTGAAGATCGCCTTTACTTATGACTTCCTTTGCTCTGTAACTACAAAACTTCGTAAAATGATTACCATATTTGGAACATGATATTCAGGGCAACTTGAATCCATGTCTCTAGATTGTAGTCACTTATATTAGGCTCCAGAATAAGCTATGTCTCATTGGTTTTATGGTGAGAACTATGATTTGTTCTGGCAATAGTTAAATCTCCAACTTGCTTGAAATTTATTTTTATTATGATCTTTTTTAACCTTTGAATAAAACTTAAATTTTCACATCAGTGTAAGAATTAAAACCCTGGGATTTATATAATTGACACCAATTAGTCAGGTTTTCTTATCTTTATAATTGTAGTTAAAATAATCAAATAATTAGTCTCTTAGCTAGTTTTTAAGAGCTAAGAAGAGGGGACATATACCATTAAACAACCCTAGGAATAAAATGTTCCCAAGCACCCTGGGGCTACATTCTACAATGTGTAGAAGGAAAATCATTTTGTGATTTTTTTAAAAGATCTTTTCTTAATCAATGGCTTACTCATAAATGCCTGATTGGACCAAACTTTTACTTTAATAGTAATTGAAACAAATACTAATAGTTCAACACCTCTAGTTTTCAGAACACAGCAGTAGCTGAAACTGCATTTAAAAATCTCAGCAGGCCTTGCTCTTAGAGTCCCATAAAACCTTGCGGCTATAGCCAAAGAGGTGTGATGAAGAAGACCGGTGCTCAATAACACCGCAGGGATTCTGCTGTTTGGAAATGGCTTCTGAATTCTTTATATCTATCTACCTACCTACCTACCTATCTATCTATCTATTTTTCTATCTATCTTTGAACTTCATCATATGGAATCTTGTCAAGGTAAATGCAGGTTGAGTATTCTTAAATGTGGCCTGTTAGCGCTGAGATGTTAAGAAAGCTCATACCCATGTCATCATGCTAAATAACATTTACAATTGCAGTAAGATATTCATGTTTAAGTCTTACTTCCTGATGTTATAATACAGGAATATTTCAGTGGCATCTCTGGAATTTGATGTTCATGAAGCTCTCCAGGTGATATTTGGTTTTTGAGAAGGGTTTGGGAAATATGGCCTAAAGGAATAGAAAAATAAGTACAAAGTATAAATAAATTTTCTCCAGAATTTCTTTAATAACATGTTTTAAAAGGAAATGTTCATTTCTGCATGTATGTTATGAGTGTTGATTAAGAACCTGCTATGATGGAAATCAGTATGAATGTTCATTAAAAAGTTGAAAATTGATTTACTACAACATGTACCCAAAGGACTCTACCTCTCACTACAGAGACACTTGCTTGTTAATGTTCATTATTGCTCTGTTTATACTAGCCAGAAGTTAGAAATTGCCTAGCTGTCAATCAACTAATAAATAGATCATGAAAATGTGGCACATTTATACAATGGAATATTAGTCAGGTGTTAAGAAAAATGAAATTATGAAATTTGCATGTGTATAAGTTCAGCTATAAATAATCATCCTGAGTGAGGTAACTCAGACCTCAAAAGATGAACATTGCATGCTTTTTCAGTACATCATTGAATATAGCAATATGACCTATTGCTATACCCGTAGATCAGTGTATCACTCAGCCCTCATCAGAGAAGCTTCTTCTTGCAGTATATGGTAATTACTCTAGAGACCCATAATTGCACAACGTAAAGAGTGGGAGACTTTAGAGAACTCAGTACCTTTTGTTTTTTTGTTTCTGAAATCAAATTCTTCCCATTGAGTCTCAGAGATCTATGTGGAAGATGAGGTGAGAAGACTGTACGAGCCAAAGATGCAAATGAATCTGAGAAAACAGACACCACAGGCCTGATGCACATGAACTCACAGAGACTGTGGCAACCTACACAAGACCTTTACAGGTTGAAGTTAGATAAAATTCCAGCACGAAGAAGGGGAGGTGGACACAAAATTTCACCCTAACCTAGAATCTATTAGCAACTTATATGTGTTGGATAAGGAAAAACCAGTTTTCTTCAACAGAATGTCACTGAGTGTATCAACCACACTCTAGAATAGAGCCCATGCCCAGGAGTAGTCAGCCAACACAAAATGGATTTTGTGGTTTCTTACCCCCACCTCTCTCTTTTCGTGTGTGTGTGTGTGTGTGTGTGTGTGTGTGTGTGTGTGTGTGTGTATGTGTTTTGTTTTTTGTCATTAGTTTTGTTTTCATTTTTTTTTTCTCTTTTCTGAGAAATAGAAAGACTATGAAGTAGGAGGTATTGGAGGAAGAGAAACAATATGGCCAAATACATTATCTGAAAAATTTTAAATGAGATAAAAAGAGAGACCCTCCTATGAGTCTGAGGCTAGCTACAGAGAGTTCAGAGATGAGTACTGGGAACCAGGGTGGTCTGGCCTAAGCCTTGGTGGGCATTACTGTTGGCCAAGATGACTTTGGCATTGCCCTTAGTTTGACTAAAATTTACATCAATTTCCTCCTTTGTAAAGGCTCTTGGTTTACCACTTTAAAGGGAATTTACTTTAGAAAACTTAACAGTTATAAAGTGTTGTTCTATCCTTTTGAAATGTCAATTTTCTACAACCCAGGTTGCTTCTCATGGACTGATGAGCCTTCTTTTGAAATATAAGAAGGGAATTAAAAAAGTAAGCACCCTTGTCTCCCAGGTTCCTAGGGAAACAATAGATTCACTTGTGCCAGTTGGAAGTATGAGTCCTAAGTGCTCTGACAACCTTTCTGAGATCCTTTAATCCTTTTCCATGATCTTATCCTATCATTTCAAAATCCCCCTGCCTTCTGTTTCAATAGGGTTGAGTTCCATCTCTGTCTCCTAAAATGACAGTTGCTGTACAAATTACTTCAGTTTTAAATAGTTTTCTTGGCCTATTTCACTTTATGTGGTACAATGTTTTCTTTGACTTTGTGTTGTCAGGTTTTTGTCTTTACTGTTTACAGAAATTGTCTGAATTTATTATTCCCCAGAAGGTCTGGTCTAGTAGATGTGTATCTGAACAAGGAATTTACATTTGTAAGCAGACTTGAAGATAAAGCCTGAATTAGTAGAGACTAGACACTGAAATATTGGATCCATGATTTTAACATATAATGCATTAAGAGTGTAACATCTGTAACAGGGGACAAGGACCAAGGAGCCAGATTCAAGGCCTCATAGGTCAAATTTTAGACATTTGACTGTATTAGTAAGTTGTGGGAGCCCGTTTTTCAGGTTCCTCGTGGCTTTACCCAGCAGGTCTGCATAGAGAGGATGATGGACAATGGGCCTGAGTATAGGTGTCTGAGATGGGCTGCACTTGGCTGTGCTGGGGGAGGCCTTTTGCTCCCCCACTTGGCGTTTCTATAAATATTCTAGGGCACAGACAGTCAAGGCTCATTGGACGAGGTTCCAGGCTCTCTTGAGGCTATCCTGTGTTCTCTGTCTGTTTATCTCCACAATCTAAATCCTTCTATCTAATATTTCCTGCTACTCTCACTCAAGAAAACTCTGGGTAACTGTGGGGTTGGTGGTAGCTGCCTCAAGTAAGTACAGTAATAAAGTCAGAAACCTTGAACAAAATTGTTCTATGTAACTAGGTGCTGATTGTGAACAGATGCATAAGAGAACTGGAGAGACTGAGAGCTTTAGTTGCAGCAGGAGGTTGAGTGATGAGGGGCACATGTGCAGGTCATGCTGGAGTTTGACAAGCATTATTTTCTAAGGAGCACAGTACAGATCAATTCATGCAGGAATCACCAATGAATGACAAATAACAAGGAAATTTTTGATGTCAAGTCGGATATAATATGGTCTTGGGGAGCCTCCTTGTAGACTGCTCATCAGTTGCAAGAGAAAAAAGTACTAATTGTGCAGTTGAATAACTGACCCACACCTCGGTGAGGTGAGAAAACTTATAACAATGAAAAAAAAAAAAAAAAAAAACAGAACATGAACTTTCCTTTATATGAAAAGGACACAATGACCTGACCTGTATAACACTTTTGCCGAGTCTGCTAATAAGAAAGCAGGCTGAGCATATTATCTGTAAGCTAATTATGTAGAAATATTGTGGAAACTGAAGTGATGATTGTTACTGTAGTGAGTCATGGTTAATCTAGAGACTTATAACTGTTCCAAGTGCAGAGAAAATGCAACTGTGGGTATTCAGCCCTAGATGGGACATCTACAAAGAGTTAGCATGGAAGAGATGGAAGATGGGGGGGAGAGCTGTGAAATGCTGGCATCTGGACAAGGCATGGCTGCTCCACATGAATTCCTGGCAGATGTGTTTACCTGCCCAAGACCTAAACAAAGTCAAGCCAATTAAGAATTTTACCATGAGAGGGGAGGGGCTCTGGAAGCCTTCCTCTTAGTTGATAAGCTTCTGACAATTGACAGCTGCTGGGCAAGTGGGCGTGGTGGTGTCACTTTTCTTTTGTGGTGTGAGCACTTGTAGCTAGAGTTTTCCTGCCTGGCCCAGTCAGGACAAATCTCTCTTACCCGCCAGTCCCACAGTCGCTCAGACCCAACCAAGAAAGCACACAGAAACTTACATTGTTTACAAACTGTATGGCTGTGGCAGGCTTCTTGTTATCTACTTTTTCTATCTTAAATTAACCCATTTCTGCTTATCTATACTTTGCCACATGGCTTGTGGCTTACCAATGTCTTTACATGTTGTTTCTCATGGTGGCGGCTGGCAGTATCTCCCTCCAGTCTTCTACTTCCCAGAATTCTCTACTCTCTTGTCCCGCCTATAATTCCTGCCTGGCCACTGGCCAATCAGAACTTTATTTACACAGAGCGATATCCACAGCACTTCCCCTTTTCTTTTTTTTTTTTTTAAGGAAGGTTTTAACTTTTACATAGTACAATTACATATAACAAAACAATTATCAAGCAAGAATTACAGTTATAATATTAAAGAAGATATCCTATCTATCTTATATTTGTGAGTCTAAGGTTTTGTATCTAACTTATCTTTTATCATAATTGAGGAAATTATAACTATCTAGTCTTCAACCATATCAAAGACCTCAGAAGGATATAATATTACCTGAGAAACGGGAGAAGGATGCAAGCAACTTTCGGGAGTCTTGCAGGGTAGACAGAGACAGCTGGCAGCCTGGACAGTCATCTAATGTTCCTTTGTAAAGTTGGGGCATTTGTCTTCAGCCCACAGGGCTAGAGTCTCTTGATCACTTCTCTCAGTGTCCTGTAGAATGTCTGGCAGTTTCCTCTGCGAAGCAGGAACCTGAAGGACCATTTTGTCAAGCAAAGTTTAGTGGTCACCTTTCTATGGGTCCTGCATGCCCAGTCAATCAAGCAGTCCAGGCAAGAACAGTTTCTTGCCCAAATGGCTATTTTTGTCAAGATGAAGATAAGATATGAAGTGTCTTCAATGCCCATCCTCCTTTCTGAAGTAAATCGATGCTGCCAGGAGCAGACATGTCTCACTGTCCAGAAAGTCTAAATTTTAAAAGTATTTTAAATGCCATATTCTATAGGTCTTTGAAGTATTTGAAGATTACCTATCTATCTGAAATATCTCTATGTATATCTAGAAGACTTAACTAACATGGCTACAAGTATGATTATCATAGATGACTAATTATTAATCTATTTTTAATTATCCATTTCAATTTAAAATGAGCTATAAACATAATACCTTAAACATGAGTAGAAATATACACAAAGTATAACAAAATTAACTTTAAGTTTGTATCAATAGACTAAAATCTATACCAATGTAAAACATTTTAAATGAGTTGTTGCTCTTTTAGAAGTAAGTTCATTAATCTACCCTTTCAGACTATTATATCTATATCATATCCCCTTTTCTTCTTTAGAAAGAGATCGCATTTATAATCAACCTTCTTTAAATAAAAATATTGTTTTTTTTCTCTGTCCCACACCAGAGGGCTCTTCTCATTTGGGACACAAGAATCTCTTAACCTTTTCTTTTAGCAATATGTCTGGGTTTAGAGAAGGAGTGAGCCAATTCCATCTCCAAAGCCAGCTTGATAATTTTGGGAATGTGGGCGTAGTTTTTCTTACTACTTCCTGCTGGAGGGGGGCGCTGTATCTTATGGGGACATAAAGAAAATTTTAGGATTATGGAGTAGTCTATTAGGGTGAACCTCTGAGCCAGTTGCCTTGAAACCATTCTGGATGTCAGATCATCTGGGCCATGGTGTCATCAGAGACCTTTCAGGTGGTCTTGGCTGATCAAACCTGATGTATCTTAATCTGGAACAAATCCATAGCCTCTGGCTTTCTGTGGAAACAAAAGCAGAGACTCCTTTCCAAAGCAACATATCCTTATATCCAAATTTTGAAGTCAAGGTACCTTTAAAATTTACATATTTGTTTAACTCAACAGCTTTTATGATAAAATCTTTTTCTGTAGTTAAAAATCCCAAAGACAACATAAACCAGATACTCTATGTAATATCCATCTTTGAAAGACTGAAATACCACTGCGGCTGCTGACTCCGCCCACCTCTGTTTCCCAACATGGCGGTGGTACAGTTTACTGCCAGGTCTGGGTCTGGAGCCATGTGTACCATCAACTATCAGAAGCAATTTTATCAAAGCAGCGCATAGCCTAGAAATCTTTTTTTTTTTTTAACTAGCAAAGGCTAAATCCACCATGCAGCAGAGTAAAGTGCCGCTTGTAGACTCCTCATTCCCGCCACAGTGCAGGTCAGACGCACACGCCAGAAACCCGCCATAGTAGCTCAAACCGGCAGGCTGCCGCTAACTTGAGGGAGACAACTAGGAAGCTGTTTTTAGCTCCGTCTTAGAATCTTTTTTTTCAGGTTTTAGGTGGAAACTCTTGCCAACACATTGGGCGCCATTTGTAGCTAGAGTTTTCCTGCCTGGCCCAGTCAGGACAAATCTCTCTTACCCGCCAGCCCCACAGTCGCTCAGACCCAACCAAGAAAGCACACAGAAACTTACATTGTTTACAAACTGTATGGCTGTGGCAGGCTTCTTGTTATCTACTTTTTCTATCTTAAATTAACCCATTTCTGCTTATCTATACTTTGCCACATGGCTTGTGGCTTACCAATGTCTTTACATGTTGTTTCTCATGGTGGTGGCTGGCAGTGTCTCCCTCCAGTCTTCTACTTCCCAGAATTCTCTACTCTCTTGTCCCACCTATAATTCCTGCCTGGCCACTGGCCAATCAGAACTTTATTTACACAGAGCGATATCCACAGCAAGCACTAGTAGATTCTTCATGCCCCACTGGATGAGTCCACATCTACGATCAGCACGAACTCGACAGAGTGGACTATATTGTTAAAGAAAAAGAGGGAGTGAAATTGAGTGGGAGATGTGTTATGGGGGCTCTGGGTGGAGTTGGGAGGATGGAGGTGGTGTGGACATGTACAAAAATTAAGAAAGGAGAGAAGATTGTAGTTTTTTAAAAAATATAATGAGTTTTTAAAATAACAAGGATAATTCCATATTAAAGGAAACTCAAGAATCTTGAAAATCAAATGCATCTTACTGTTCTTTGGAGAAGGGAGTAAAGAGCTTCCTAGGGTTCTATTCAGGCCTTAAGATTACTGCACTATTGTGGGTCATGAAAAGCTAGAGGCTATGTAGTAGCTGAATATTTTAATTCTTAGGAAATACAAAAGCCTTGACAGACAGGCTCATGCTGCATGTAGCTAGCACATCTGACTGGCTCGGGAATAATGTAGATACCAAATCACAGAGTTATAGGAAGAGAGCCTCTGGCAATGGAAAAACCAGTGCCAAACAGATATAAGCCTTCCCTGCAAAGTTCTTTCAACTATTCTGTATGTTTAAAGTTATATCTAAATGTAAAGGTAAAAGTTGTCACTTTGCAAATGGTATGGTCACATAGATGAGAAAAACTTCAGAACTTCACATCACTGTCATTAACTATGAAACCATAGTTAGCTTCTGCAGAAGATTGATTTAATATATAACTTGTGAATGGCACATATTCTGATTTTTGATTCTGTTTCCAAATCTACCCACTTATGAATTTCTCTAGGACTGGACCACCAAATGAGGGAAAAAAACATTTATTTTTAATTAAAAAAATATGCTATTATTAACCAAGCAATCTTCCTCTAACTGGAAAAAAAATCCATGTTTAAAAATACTTTTAAATTACTTTGTATTCTTGTAAGTGCTTAAAATATCACTGCCTTTTCCTCCATGGATTATGAAAGCAGTGCCTTTTATTTTCATTTTCTAATGTGCAGTAGTTTAGCCTCTTTTACGTGGCTGAAAGAAAAATGTGTTTTAGATCCTTGCTGTTTCACCCATGCCCTGATGAAAGGATGAAGGGCCAGGCAGCAGCCATTGCTATCTACTGAAGTGATAATCCATTCTGCTATTTGGTCAGAAGTGGATCCATAGCTATAATATTTCATGGTTCTTTCTAAGGTGACAGCCCCATTCATTATGAGCAGCCCATTAATCCCACAGGCTTTTTCAGCTCAGGACCAGCTAGTTCACCAGACTCTTATCTTCCAGAAGTCTGTCATTTATCTTAAGAAGCAATGACAAGTGAAGGTACAGAAGTGCATTGGAAATTTAGCTGTTTGTAAAAGAATTGACTATAAAAGCATTACTGCATATGTATATGTGGACCAACCTATCTCTTTCTCTATGTATCTATGCATCTATCTTGTAGTTCTGGGGATAAAACTCAAGGTCTTGACCTATTTGGCCAGTACTCTCCTATGTTCTTAGTCCTGGGTAAGATATTATTATTATTATTATTATTATTATTATTATTATTATTATTTTGTGTGTGTGGTACCCAGGGGCTTATTATGCTGGGCAAGTGTTCTAGCTCTGGATTCAAGTAAGTAAAGCAGACACAGTGTGGCGACACAGGCAGTAACAAAGCATAAGCTGCTCAGGAAAGAGTGAGTTTTCAGTTGAAATGATTGCTTGTTACTAGGTATGGTATGTGAAAGTTTTATATGATACACTGTAGTAGAACTTCATTGTTCCCTTAAATAATCATTCACATTTCTTTGCAAGCATATCTTAGGTATTTATATTGAACTATTACAGAAATTTTTCTTTTATATTTCTAAATAGATTATTCTTGGAATATGAGAGCGCTATTAAAATTTACAAATTAATTTAATGATAAAATAATAATATCCAATATGCTTCAGTGGATTGGATTTTCTTCATCTATCACAAATAAGCATTTCTTGTTTCTTCTAGCCCTTTATATATATTTAACATGTACATTTTGTTTACTCTCCCTCTTTGTGTGTGTGTGTGTGTGTGTGTGTGTATGTGTGTGTGCATGTGTGTGCGTGTGTGTGTGTACATCCAACCCATCTTAGGAACTTTTCTTTTCTTCTTACACAAGGCACTAACTTAGTCATTCACTGTGTTCAGCCTACCGTGAGTCTCATCTGTCCCACTTATGTTTCTCAATCTATAAGTCAGGATCAAATATTTATATATTTTACATATAAAATAAAAAATATTAAAAATATTAAAAATATATACTCAAACACGTGTTAATTATTATTCAGTGAAAACTCTGACTATGCTACTGAGTGCTATGAGCAGTAACTGATCAATTTAAGCAACTTAGAAAATAAACTAAAGGGAGGATTATGGGATCTTCAAACTAGCCCCTTAACAAGATTTAAAAATCGCTAGAGTCTATGGTTTTTTTAGCCTAAAGTAAAGTGGCTTTATTATTTTTCAGTTTATTCCTTTAATGTTGTTACTGGAGTAGGACCATCTTTAGTGGCAGTAAACCCCCCAGTAACAGTAGCTTGAAGAAAATTCCCATTTCTGCGCCATAGGTATGAATGAAGGTTAGCAGCTAGAGGGATTCTATTATATTAGAAACAAGCATAAAATGTTCAAATGGAAAGAGTGAACTAGGAACTAGTCATATGATCACATTTAACTAAGAAAGGCTGGAAACTTGACTTTTCCCCACTGGCAGCGAGGCCAGAGAAAAGAATTAACATGTGTAGAGGAGGAAGAGTCAGGTGGAGGGAATTTATATATTGTGCTGGGCAATTTTATGTCAAGTCGACACAGAGTCTTTGGAAAAGAAGGATCCTCAGTTGAGAATGCTATATAACACATTTTCTTGGTCAGTGTTTATGGGGGAGGACCCAGCCCATTATGGGTGGTGCCACCCTGGGCTGGTGGTTCTGAGTTCTCTAAAAAATACAGAGTGAATAAGCCATGATGAGAAAGCCAGTAAGGAGCACTCCTCCACTGTCTCTGCATCAGCTCCTCCCCCAAGATTCCTGTTCCTTCCCTGTTTGAGTGCCTGCCCTGACTTCCTTTGATGAGGAACAATGAATGTGGAAGCATAAACCTAATAAACCCTTTCTTCCCCAAGTTTCTTTGGTCATGGTGCTTCATCACAACAATAGGAACCCTAAGTAAGACACATAAAGAAGAAGAGCAAGCTCTGCCACAAACATCTTAATAAAACAAAACTTGTACTACAGTACAGTAATGTGAGTGACCTATGCCAGTATCCTTTTGAAACTCCTAAAATGTGTACAATTATAATCAACTTAGCTTATGATGAAACAGTTTTCTCTAAGTCTTTAGATTCAAACCAACCAATAATTATCTTGGGCAACATAGTGAGCAAATGCAGTTCATTACATATATCATTAAACCAAATATAAACCTCTGAAAACAGTTAAAAATGTACCCAGTGCTCCCGAAGCAGGTCCATGCTTTCCAGCTGTGAATGGAAGAGCTTTATTCTTTTCTTTTTGCTTGAGCTGTTTCCCCCTGAACTTTACCTTCTCAGACAAGCAACACCAGCTTCAAACATGGCTAGAGCCATGAGGTGCCCACATTTGTTTGTCCATCACGGAACCCAGGATCACCTCTGATTTTCTTTTGGTAACAAATGGCCTCTGTAAGCCTTCAAATAAACTTCGGCATTGAAATTTCCATTCACCCAAGTTTTCCTGTAAATATAATCTACGGCATTTTCCAGCTTCCTGTTGATGATATTTACTTCATCTGTTTTGGTGGAAAAGGACAATATGGCTGTGCAGCGAGTATTTAGAGCTGAATTCACTGTTTCTAAAATCTTTGATGTGTAAGGTTAGAAATGGGAATTCAAGTGAAGTGACTACTTGTTCCTGGGTCTGATATAGGAAAGTTTTATATGATAGACCTTAGCAGAATTTCATTGTTTCCCTAAATACCCATTTCCATTTCTTTGCAAACATTTCTTAGGTATTTATGTTTAATTATTACTGGTTTGTCTAGTATATTTTCAAATAGATTATTTTTATAATGCAAGAGAGGTGCTAAAATTTACAAATTAATTTAATAGCTATATACCACATAAATTTAGTGTTCTAATTTTTTTAACTGGTTTTTCTTAATTTTTCCAACTATAAAATGACATTATCTTCAAATCTTATATCTTGTATTTTATTCTGTTACTTTATTTCCTTTCAGGAGGTTTAGATTCTGTTTTGGATTTGATAATCACCATAGGTGTGTATTACCTTTGGTTTCTGATTTTTTACCTCTATTTGAGGTGTTAGGTACTGTATCTTTCTTAGTTGAATCAAAGCCTATAATTACTAGCAAATGGATATGATCCACATTTCACAAACAAAAAAAATTGTGTAATACCACACAAGTAAATAAGGGAAATACATATTTTTGAGCCAGCGTCACTTCTTAAATTTCATATATTTTCTTTTATTATCCAGAATAATTCAGAAAAAAACTTCAGTGTTCTGAAAAAAAAATAGAATTTCTTCTTCAAGTAAGATTGGAGATTTTCATCATGAGAAAAACCATGAATCAGAAAAGCACCTGTTTCAGTTCAATATTGTTGCATGGTACATGATCCTGACACAATGCAATAGTTAATGTTACACGTCAATTTCACTGAGCTGTGGGATGGACAGATACATCTGGTCAAACATTCATTCTTAGATATGGCATGGAGGATGCACTGGGGGGCAGGGTGATTGGCATTTGAGTTGGTAAAGTAAATGAAGGCCCCCAAAAATCTGTAAAGAAGGCACCTAGGCTCAGGGGTCACTGCAGAAGAGAGGACAGAAAGATCCTAAGGGCTAGAGGATCAAGGAGTTTGCTGTGACTTTGAGTCTCCTGGGAATGTCAGATGCTCCACCTTAAAATCTCACCATCATGGCTGCCTAAACCTGAGCTGAAGAACAGCAGCAATAGTCATGCTAAAGTGATGAGAAAACCACAAGGCCTCAAAAATAGACAAAAGGTTATAGGAAATTAAGGAACACCGAGTGTTGGAGAAATACTCTTCCCCAGGGATCAAGTTGGTTATCTAGTTGGTTATCCCAAAGTCCTCCTTGAAAAACATACACAAGTAACATTACATAGACTGAGCAGGTTATATTGACGTAGTTCGGACTCTACATATACATATACGTATGTAACAACAATTAATGGTGAAAAGCTATGAATCTGAAAGAGAGTGATGGTGGGTAAATAGAAGGCTTCAGAAAGAGCAGGGGTGCCGGGCAGTGGCACACGCCTTTAATCCCAGCATTTGGGAGGCAGAGCCAGGTGGATCTCTGAGTTTGAGGAAAGAGTGAGTTCCAGGACAGGCTCCAAAACTACACAGAGAAACCCTGTCTTGAAAAACTAAAACTAAAATAAAAAAAGAAAGAGAAGGAGAAAATTATGTCATTATAACATACTTATAATAAAAATAAAAGGAATGACTTTTAAAAAGAGGGCAAGTGAAATAAGCCACATGGATGGGTACTTGACTGTCTGTTAAAAAAGATAGAGAACATTCCAGGGACTGCATGTTCATCTTTGGGTCTCTGAACAATGCTGTTCTTAGAACGGCTTCGTTTTGTCTCTGCTATGCAACCTCTTATCATGACTGTCTTTTATTTTAAAGTATTCAATTTACTCACTACCCAGGCAACAGCCATTTGCATATTTCATAACTGAAATGTAATTATTTATTTCATATCTCCTTAGCCAACAGGATAGTGAAATTTCCCAGAAGTCTTTTGTATATGCTTTAATGCCCAAAATGTTGGGCCATACTAAAAGACTTACAATCATTAGAATAGTGACTTAATTCAATATGTTTAAAGAGTCAAGGTACCATACTTTGCTCAAGTAAGAAAAAGAAGAAAAACTTAGATGCTAAAGAAACTGGATTATTATTATTATTTTTATCTAAATGTCTTTTATTCTGTCTTATATTTAAGGCAGACTCCTTAAAGTCCTATGTCCAAAGAGTGTTTTCGGTAATAAGGTCTTACCTTTAAGTTCTAGGGGCAACAAACGGCTATTGTTTTGGGAATTTCTTAGGCTCTTCTCCCTCAAAAGGAACTTTCCCATGTCAACACTGGGGTTTTGTTAGATATGCTGTTTCTTCTGGGGAGCAGTATTACCCCAAGTAGCTTAACATCATTTAAATGTCACACACACACACACACACACACACACACATTATTTAGATATTAGATATATTTTTAAACAAACATAATATACTAAGTCAAAGTCAATAAATGTAATAAATTATATAAATGGTCTGAAAGTCACTTAATATTCTCAGTAGATATAATAAAGGCCTTTGACAAAATCCAACACACCTCATATTCAAATTCCTAGAGAGAAAAGGAATAAAGGGAATGTATTAGCATCTCAACAGAATAAAGACTATGTATGATAAATCCATATCCAACATTATCCTTTTATTTACCTTTTTTTGTGTGTGACAAGAGACCTTGTTAGGTAGTTCATGCTGGTCTGGTACTCCCTACATAGCCAGACTGGCCTTGAACTCATGGCAAACCTCTTACCTCAGCCCCTTAAGTGCTGAGATCACAGGCATATGTACCATGCTTAAGTTTACTCTTTTTAAATATCCAGAACCAAATTTTCCTAGAAATTTCTGTGAGATACTCATCTCTGAGTTTCAAAATAATTTCTAAAATATGTCTAAAGTAGTGATACTTTCTTTGAACATCATTGTGGGCTGATTGTGCCTCCCTCAAATTTCTATATTGAAAACCTAAATTCCAATATGATGGTATTTGGAGACCATATGGTCAAGATGCTTGTGGTGCCTCACTAAAATGGAAGGAGAGGTGAGATACCTTTGTTTCTCTCTCTCATTAAAGAGAGGCCATATGAAAATATAACCAGAGAATGTACCTTCATCAAGAACTCATAGTGGTATTCTTCCCCAGATTTCCAAACCCAAAAACATGAGAAATAAACATGTTACTTAAGCAATCCTATATATGAAAATGGTATTATAGGAGTCCAAACTAAGGCAAATGTGATACATTCATGACACAAGACTGTGATAGGTCAGTGATCAAATAACAAGTTCAGTCCCAGCCCTCAACCTTTAAAATGACTAGCTAAGTTTACCTAGAGGCAGCCAGGATGCTTTGAAAGTGAAGTCAGACTTCAGTGGCTCCTTGCATTTTAGGCCTGATCGGCGTTATTTCCATATTCTGTATTTGGATGATGACTCTGGATCCAGACTCACACTACAGTACTCCCTGCCAATCTAAATAGAGAGAAAGGGGCATGTCTTCCCGGTGACATTTGAACAAGTGCAAAGATTTACTGAGGTCGCACAATTCTGCACAAAAGGATAAATCCTATTTATCAATTTGAAGGCATTTGGTGTTTGAATTGTATGTGCTTCATTTCTAGTCTGCAGAAAAATGGTCTGGGGGAGGTTGGGAGTGCTTCCTATAGGAATTCCAGAGTCCTGGTGGGATTAAAATGTGCTTCTCTGACATATTGTCTGTGTGGAAGACATCTGAGAAACAGCAGGTGCAGGAGTTTTCAGATTCCTGCTGTTATTTCAAAACAGAAGGTAAAGATCCTGTGTGAAGATGTGTTCCTTGTACTAGAAAGAAAGATAATAACCTTATCTAAGCCGAGACCAGCAAAATGCTGTGCAGGCCCTGTTGGAATGATTCTCTTCTTTAAGCTTCTCTGCATAGTTAGCCATGCTCACACAGTTCCCTCCTCTGCCTGGCTCTGTGTCAGCAGCTATCCACTTTTGAGGACGGGTCTTCAATTTTTTTTTTATAAGTGCTCTTGTGTCAATGAAAAGATTGAATTCTGCTTTTCTCCTCTTGACCTGTGTCACATCTATTTCATCCTTAGCCACTGAGTGGATGGAAGTAAAATTTCCTCACCCTAATGTTCAATTATTAGAGAGAAAAGGAAAGGATGCTTGGTAACCAACAAATCTATTCCCCCCAGCTTTGTGTGTGTGTGTGTGTGTGTGTGTTGATGTCTCTGGGTTCTTCTGTTCTTACTTACTGTACCTGGAAGCTTGTTTCCTACTTCTTTCTCTAGTAGTGCCCTGCACAACCTCTTACAGCAAAATCGAACATAATCTAAAAGTCAGGGATTGCTAATATGTCACGTCTTTGGGGACCTTTGCTAATGACCCACTTGTGTCCAGATAATCATTCCTTTATTCTAGCTTTCAAATTTTTCACAGCGCATGCGATGGTTTGACATATGCTTTTGCTTTATCTCCATTCTGAAATGTCTTTTCACAGAACCCAGCGGCTGATAATTACCACGTTACTCAGAACAGTACCGAGTACTACCTAGGCGTTTAGTCACTGTGTGCTGGACAACTCTACTTCCGCTTCCAGGCCCCATGTTTCGTCCATTAGCATTAGCATACAGTTGTTTTCCAGCCCACGGTTTATTTTCCAACCCCCAGCACATTGCACACGAGAGTGATCCATGTGCCGCTGGCTAAACTCACCAAACTTTGACTTAATTGTCCTGCTCCTTCCTTCTACTCTTGGGAATCCAAGTCTTCAAGAATTGCATTCCCAGTGTGCATCTGGGCATCTGTTTTATTTTCAAAGTCAATTTTCTTAATTGGCATCGTTACTCTGGCCATCAGCATCTGGGAATGTTGACATTTCGCAATTACTCCTTGTTAATTTATTTATGTGCAGTTGGTATTTAGTGAGGCAGTCATTGAAACTGTTCAGGAGCTCATAACACAATACAGAAAGAAATCTTTCTAGCTGTAACCTCGCTGTCTAAAGGTATTTTAAAGTTTATTCTAGTTGCATTTAAAAAAAAGCAGTCACTGTGATAAGGCAATTTTTTCCCCCGAGACAGGGTTTCTCTGTGTAGCTTTGCGCCTTTCCTTGAATTCGCTTTGGAGACCAGGCTGGCGTCGAACTCACAGAGATCTGCCTGGCTCTGCCTCCCGAGTGCTGGGATTAAAGGTGTGTACCACCACCGCCTGGCTTTCTCTCTCTCTCTGTTTTTTTGTTTTTTGGTGATAAGGCAATTCTTAGCTTATTTTTTTGGGACAATTGTTTTGCCATCATCTACCTTATCGTATATTTGGTCAAAGAACTGTGTAGCCGAGGGAAGCAGAAGTGAGCCATTGTGTAGCTGCTGTAATGAATTAGATCCATGGTGGACCATTTCAATCATCTGAGCCTACAGTTGCTTCTGCTTTGATCACAGTCCACTCCTGTTCCTCTCCTTCCCCCTGTTAACTTTGGTGCTCTTCAGACTCAGCTCACCTCTGTTATCCACCCTCTAACAGTCACCAGACATTCCATCTTCACCCCACGGCCCAGACGTTCTCCGAGTGTGCGGGTGGGAGACCTTCTTATCATGAATGCTGTTTCTAAACCTCAACTCATTTTTCTTTTACTTTTGTTTTCTGTATTTTTTCTTTTTTCCATAATATTTTTTATTAATTATTTAGGAATTTAACATCATGTACCCCAATCATACCCACTTTCAGTCTTCCCAGGTCTGCTCCCCATAATCTCCCTTGCCAAAAAATGAGACACACACACACACACACACACACACACACACACACACACACATACACCCAACAACAAACAACCCACATCCAATTTGTGTTGCCCATATACTCACTGGAGCATGGTCAAACTCTCAGTGTTCAGCCCCTTAAAGAAAACTGAGTCATTCCCCACCTGTACCCATGCCAGAAGCCATTAGTTTTGAAGAGCTACACTTCTGCATTCTTTTCACAATTTTTAAGAGTTCTCTTGGGTGGCTTTCTGTCTAAGCTGTTACTTTTTTGTGGTGAGGTGGGAAATCTGATGGGGGTAAGAGTTGTCACAGAAGCCTTCTATGTCTCTCTTTCTCAATTATGAGACTGCAGTCATGGATATCACTGTGGAAATACTTTCCTTGTCCTTTACAGTCAGTGGGATCATGGATTTACAAATGGTTTCTGGCCACAGCATGGACCATGGACAGCTACGTGGTCTCTGGTGTCAGCATGTGCCACCAGCCTCAGCATAGTTTCTGGTGGTAGTACAGACCACAGGCATCAACATGGCCCTGTGAGGATACCATCACATCCCTCAGTGGCAGCACAGGCCACGGACATCAACATGGATCCAGGCAGCAGCACAGACCATGGTGGTCCATATGAACCTTGAGCTTCAACACGGCCTAGGGCAGTGGACCATGGATACCAACATGGCCTCCAGGGGCAGTACGGACCATAACGGTTTTTTTCCTGGTGTAGCATGGACCATAGAGGTCTTTTGAGGAGGTCAACTCAGAAAATGAACAGTTCTTTCATCTTGGCCATCCTGCCATTTCGCAGAATCAGGGTGATCATCTGGCAGGGCGGTATGTTTGGGGACTGAGCTTGTTCAGGCTCCAGGCTGCTGCATAGCAACCTGTTGGCCCTATTCAGCAAGGTCATGTTTCCTTGTCCATCACAGTCTTTTCTAGCACCTGTCACTACTGTAGAATCTCCAATTCTGTCTCTCTCTACTGTGAACTCATTGCTCTATTCCTCCATTGTTCCCACCCCTCCACCGCATATTTATTGCTCACAGTGACACTGTAAATTGCAGTGTGCCACACAGTGTATTTTTTGCCTAAACAGCTTTACATGTAAATACTCATTGCAATGACTCATTGGTCTGACTAAACCCCAACTCTCAACTCTCAACCTTTACTTTAAAAGTCTATAAAGTCTATTGAGGTTTTTTTTTTTTTTTTTTTTTTTTTTAATCTCTGTCGTATTTTAGCACTCATGTCTCAACTTCTGTGTATTTTTTCTCTTTTATAAAAGTTTGTGTCATTTATAATTTCCATCTCTAAATTTCTGATTTCTATCCTTTAGGGTAAGTTCACTGCTTATGTTGACATACTCTGTAATTTATTTGTCTTTACTGCATCATTCATTAAAAAATACACTGACTGTTCTTTGCATGCTAGGACCAGGAAATACCATGATATGTAACAGAGTAAAACATCCAACATCAAACTGGTTGTGTTCTAGTAGAGAAGAGAGGTAATTAGAAAACTGTTAGATAAATGTGTCTGTTTATGAAATGTTACTATCACAATAAATGCATGGTGTATTTGGTAATGTAGAAACTGTGATTATACAAAATTGAGTTGATGGGGATGTCAACAAAGGCTTTTCTAGGATGGTCCTACAGCTAAAATATGAGGGATGGATTGAAGCTAACAAAGAGAAAAGGAGAAGAATGTTCAGGAAAAAGGAAAAGGTCAATGAACCATTACATATGTGCATATGTGTAGGTGATGGTATATATATATGTATATGTATGTAAGTGCATATTTGTGGACATATGCATATGCATCTCTGTGTGTATGCGTATATTAGTGAAGGCACATAGTAAATGTTTATGACTAAAAGAATACCATAGCAATTATTCATTTCTTGGCTTTGTCTGCTCTGATAGCTTCCTTATACAGAGTTATAAGGTGGTTTACAAAAATTCATGAGTTACAACCTTATTTATTTCCATATTGAGTTGGTAAGAATTATTTCACAGTGATTTCTGGGACAAAGAGTCACTTCTTTCCCAGAATCCTCAACATTTAATTAGTAGATTTATATAAAATTATATGCTCCCAAGCTGAAATAGACTAAATAGTTAAAGCAGTGACCTCATTAACTCTCACTAAAATAAATCTTAAGTGGAGAAGTGACTTTCCCAATGGGAAATGTGGGTTCTGCAGCAGGGACGGAGGGCGATTGCTGAGAGCCCACTAATAAACGTCCTGCATCGCCTGCTTTCTTGGTATTCCTCAAGTGTTGAGGGGCAGTTCTGGGGGAATATGAGAGTTGATTAAGTGGAAGATGTACATAGCCCTAAGCAAGGTAGCCAAGGAATTCTAACTCTTAGTGAACACAGAGTACTGAAGACTATGAGACAAGATGTCAAATTGTCAGCATTGGAGGAGTTATCCTGCTCGGGAAGAAATCCAGGCCCACATGGCTAAAAGGATGTAATAAAGCCCACCAGGCAGATATTTCAAGGACACCCATTTTGACTCATTACAAAGAAGGATTTTCTCATCTTCTAGGCTGTTAACAATGGGATAGGTTACTCAGGGAGATATGAAATCTATAACACTGGCACCATTCATGCATCAGTGTCAGTTAATTACACAGGAGGAGTACAAGTTTATTCTTCACATAGAGACTGTGCTACCTCCCCCCCCCCCATCTTCCTGCTTGGTTTTGATTTGCTTCTTGTGTTTTGATTTGATGTTTAACCATAGACACCGGAACTTTCCTATTTTCATCTCTTTGTCCTCTGAGGGTCTTATTCTGTCTTTTAAATTTTACTATTTTTTTTAGCTGCATTTTCTTTAATATTCTATCTGAGAATATTGCTACATTAAAATTCGTACATATGTGGAAAAAACATCTAGAGAAAGACACACTGACATAAGACCCACAATTTAATCACAGGTGGTGGAATCTTGTTAGCTTAAGAAAGGTATATTGGTCATTTTTCATAGACGGTTTACTCATGGCTGTGTTTTTATGATATTATGTAGTCTATTTTATTTATATCATTAACTTATCAAGGATATTGTCCTTTGAGGGATGCTTTATTGGAACAAAAGCTTTTAAAAGTGTTTGTGTGTATTAAAAAACATAGGAGATTTTAGAAGGAACAAAAAAACGTATTGCCTTGGGCGTATATTGATTTTATGTGTGAGCCATTTACTCTCTTATCCCTATCAATTGATCAGCACAGAAAAATTTGTTGAACTTCTGCCATGGGCAAGGCACTTAGAAGATTCCTTTATTAAAAAGAATACTTAGGGACTTTGTGTTGCAGTTGTTGAGAAATGACAGACAAGAATTTTTTTGAAAAAAAAATCCTGTATTTTTAACCTCACATAAAAAGTCTTTTGGCTAATTTTAATTATATAGAAAAAAAACTTACTTGATTTCACTAGTGTTTGGGAGTGTTGTGAAGACCAGAACACACTAAGACATTCTTACTTATGGTTGACATCTGCTGCCTGTGTCCTTGAAGACCAGTATCTAATGTAAAAGGTCTAGGTGGAGACTAATTTAACAAAAATATATGTTGGAAACATTGTTGGAACCATATATGATGCTTATTCCATGGCCAGTAAGTACAGTAAGTTTGGTTCCATTGATATATTTGATACGACTATCCAGTGGGCACCTGTCAAATAGCTTACACAGATTTAGAATGAGACTAGTTTTTTCTTTGTATAGATATGTCATATGCAATCTAGAAGCTTCTGAAAGCATGTTGACCATATTCAGATTTCAGACTCCCTATTCGTACCTTGCAAAAATGATATAAAGCTGAATTTCTAAATGTCTGAGCTACTACTAAACACATATCAAGTTTCCTTAGGTTTAAGCAGTTAGAAAACAAACTCTCAGACAACATGTGTTCAACCTTATTCCAGAGTAAACAATTTAAAGAGACTAACATGGATTAATTATACCCCCTTCTGAGACTGTAATAACAGTATTTTGCACAGGGTTCATTAGATCTTCTGAATGTACAACAAACTGTGAAATTCAGATCAGCCATAAACAAGGCAGTGTCAGAATTATGCATACATCAAACAACCCCTTTATTACAGAGTTGTCTATCATCAATCAGAACAGAGTGCCTTGGAAATCTAAGGTGGGCTTGGGACCACTTCTGAAGCTTGCTTTCAGAGAAACCAAGGATGTAATGTAGGTGTGAACATGGGAGACTTCAAGGATTATAAAGTCTTTCAGGTCAAGACTATATACTATAAACCAAAGCCCATGGGATCCCACACCCACAGTGACAGAGGACTGGTCATGTGTGTAAAATTTTGTTCAATACTACAAATCATGAGTTTTTTGGAAAGTTTAACTTCTTAATTGATTTTTTTGGGAGTTTCACATCATGCACCCCAATTCTGCTCACCTCCTGGTCCCTCCATGTTTTCCCCTCAGCCCTGCAGCTCCCCCCCCCCCCCCGCAAAGAAAATTAAAAAAAAACAACAACAACAAACCAAGCCAAACCCAACAAGCGAGCAAACAACAGTGATTTTAAAATTGGCTTATTAGAAAAACTGGTAAATACAGCTTAGCTGGTAATTAGTCCTGCTACTATCAATTCATACACTGTAAGAATATGCAGCTGTATCTGGAGTCTGGTGGGCATTTTCTTTTAACTTTCCCCTGATTGTTGAAGTGTGACTGACAGACAAAGCCTGTACATATTTAAAATATAGATATTGTGACACAATATGTACAGACACGGTGAACTGATTTTATAACTCATTAGCATATCCATCATCCTACATGCTTATTCTTTCTCTGTGTGTGGCAAGAACACCTGAGAGCTCCACCCTTATCAAGACAACACTACAATGTGTGACGGTTAATTATTCAGTGGACAGTTTGATGTGTGACCCTTGTCTCCAGATGTGTGGTTGGGCAGGATAGGTATCTCACTGTATGATGTACCATGAGAAAGTCTGTGTGGTCAATGCTTTATTGTATATAGATGCTACTGGCTGCCTTAGACTTACTTAGCTAGTTTTGTGAATTATAAATTTCTAAGTCCCATTTCTTTTTTAAAAAATGATTTAATTACTTTATGTATGTGTTTGCATATTTGTATGCATGCACATGTGTGCATTGGTGCATGTGGAAGACAGAGGAGGGCACTGGATCTACTGGAACTGGAGTTATGGGAGGTTGTGGAGCTGTCTGATGTGGGTATGGTGAACCAAACTCAGGACTTCTGTAAGAGCAGGGAGTGCTACTAATCAGTTTTCCATTTATCCAGCCCCATAAGCTCTCACTTCTAAAGATTAAAAGTCAGTAGATACATTTGAGGTGGTAGTGATGGATGCGAGAAACCTGAAGATTTAAGTTGTACAGAATCTTTCCAGGTGCATCCTTCGATTAGGTGGATAAGAAAGATACTGTATACAGAGCAATCATAGGATTTCCTGATTCTTTACTGTGCACAAATAGATTGAAAACTACAGGTCGCATCAATGAATAGGAATAAACTGCCTGGATCTGATGCCAAGTTTACTATTTATTTTTTATGGGAGTTATGCTCATCACAAGCCCAAGTCTCAATAATTAGGTTGATAAAAATGAATCCAGGAATTTTGGAGTGTTTTAATGTGTCTAAAATTCTGATGAAGATAACAAATCTTTAAAAAATAATTTTAATAAAGTAAGAGCTACCCACAACAGGAAAATCAATGTGTAAAAATTTAATAAAAATTCACATTTTTCTTGCTCTATTTTTTACACTTTTAAAATACAAGTATTTCATTGAAATTATTTCCAAAAATTAATTAATTAAATGATCCCACAATTATATTGGGTCTTTTAAATCTCCTTTCACATTTTAATCAAAAACATGATAAAATTGTATTTTAATATTAATGTGGAGACAAACATAATGAAAGGAGTAGTGAGTAGAGAAACTATCACCATAATATATCTTAAAATAAACAACATGAAGAATTTTGAAATATTTCTAGAAAGATTCACAAGCTTCTTGAGTAAATAATTTGTCTACCTAAAGGCTAAATTAAATATTTGAGGTTGAAAAACACAGTCAAATTTCAGGCAGAGAAACAGGATGCAGGGAAGATGAGGACATATTAATCCGTCTGTGCTAATATGCCAAGTATGGTGAGAGAGATTATGAGTCAGAGGAATGCAGACTCAGTTCGGCAGATAATTCAATGCCCTTAATTGTCTCTCTCCTTCAGAATTGAGGGTAGTTATATGAAGGGACACATGTAGGTCACATTAGAGTGTTCTAGTTTTTAGTTATCTTGACAGTCTGTGTTTTCCATACCATAGTGTAAAATTACATTAAAAATTGACTAATTTCAAAAGAAGCAATTATGGACCCAGTATTTGGCATCTACTTATACAAGTATAAATAAAATTGAACTTAATTAATACCTTATAAACAAAAGCACATTTAAGATTCATGTAAAATGTTATATAGTTTAGTCCCCATCATTTGCTCAAATCTCACAAATAATAATAAACCATGGACTGGAAGCCAAATTGAACTTTCTTAGTCATGTTCTATTGCTGTAAAAATGACAACATGACCAAAGAAAGCATTTAATTGGGGCTTGCTTACAGTTTCAGAGATTTAGTCCATTTTCATGATGGCTGCAATCATGGTGGTGGTACTCAGTCAGACATGGTACAGGAGAAGTAGCTGAGAGTTCTACAGTTGGATTCACAAGCAGCAAGGAGACAGAGAGTGAGCCTCTGTGCCTGGCTTGGCCTTCTGAAACCTCAGAGCCCACCCTCAGTGACACACTTCCTCCTGCAAGGCCATACGCCTAATCATTTCAAATAGTGCCACTCCTTGGTAACTAAACATTCAAATATGTGAGGATATGAGGACCATTCTTGTTAAAATCTCCACAAGAACTTCCAGTTATTTATTACTAGTCTTAGACAAAAAGCAATTTTATTTTTTTAAATACTGAGTAGAACTGGAAAAAATATAGCATCCAGGTAGATAAAATATATGTTGTATATGTCTTGGAGTGATTGGTACATAAATTTTCAGTCTTGAGCCTGCTATTTACTAGAACATGAATTTAGGGATGCTATTTAATCTCTCTGAGGTTTAGTGAGGATAAAATATGCCTCTGATGGGCTTACAGAGCAAGACAAGTGGAATTATTCGTGACCATGCTTGTAAATATAGAGATCAGAAATGTGCCCTCAGCATGTTCTTGCCAACATTTTTTTTTTTTATCTCATTGGAGTTATTGGACAGGACTTTTAACAGCTTATACAAACCTTGCAATAGTCTAAGAATATTAGCAATAAATAATTTAACGTTTTCAATTTAGACTCCAGACTCTGGGTTATTATTTGTGAGAGTTTTATATGCAACCTTTTTCTATAGTACTGCCAATGAAAAGCATGGTGATGGCATTAATGTTTCTGAGTGGTGCATTTAGCACTGATATGCAGCTGGAAACTTTTATGGTTCAATCATATGGCTTCAAACATTAAGACATATGAAAAACAAGACTCCTGAGTTGGAAACAAATAGACACTGCAGGTAGCATATCTTTTCACTCATAATAAAGTAAGTTTTAAGGGAAGCCAAGGGTATGTCAACATGAACTGGCTACTCTGTTCAAATTTAGTCCACATGTCAGGTCTTCAAACACTATATTAATAGATTTTACAGTCTTAAGAATTAAGAAGCTGTTCATTTCCCCAGAGATGCTGTGTGTCAGAACACCTCTGACAATCTCTAGGCAACTGTCACAGACGACACTTTAAGTGCCTGCCCTTACTTACAGAGCCAAAGTCCCCTGATGTGGACCAGAGGAATGAAATCAGGCAAGGTTGGAGGGACCACAGTACAACTGAAGCTCTGACAATTTTATTGAGAGCAAGAGCAATCAGACATTTTATACCTTTACCAAAGACAGAATATAATGTCAATTTCCAGGATCAATGCAGCTGTAGTTGCCAGGATACAGTGATGTTTGCAAGCCATACAGGGTATGCAAGATTAATGTCTAACACCAATTATTCTGTCAAGTCTCCATGCTTCCTTGACTACTAAGGGACAATACAGAGAAGCACAAAGCAGCATAAATGATTTACTGACTGAGGGAGTGTATCAGTCTTTCAGGAACTGGAAAGCAAGCTGTGCCCTTGGAGCAGTGGACTCAAACCTGAAAAACCCATGACTCAAGCCTCTCATGGCAGCTAGACCAGGCCAACTCCATGGTTCCCAGCAGACCACCATTCAATTCCACATGTTTATTCTTCTATACTGACAAAATCCCTAATTTTCAGTGCTTTATGAGTAGCAGGAACTTCTTAGCCAATGAAGAAATTGGAGCATGCAGGTGGAAGGCATGCTAGGTAATCTCAACTTGAGTCCTCTCATGAGACAGTTAACATACAACTTTGGTGCTCTGTTCTTTAGTTCTCCTTCCTGGAACATATATGGAGTGTTTGGCATCTTTTTGTGATGATGGGCCAGCAGCTGGAAGGAACTGAAACCTTCAAGGGCTTCATGGTTGCAGAGCCACTCAAAAGTTACAATATTCAAATTTCCAGAGTTTGACATGTGAGGGGAATTGGTTTCATTGTATTTGAATTTTTATAGCATTGTTTCTGTTATTCTATACCCAAATTCATCTTAATTGGTCCAATTATTTTGGGACTTTTAGTGGTGAAAACACGGGGAAATACATGGCTGTTAATAAAACAATGAGACAGGAGGTATGATGCTCTCATACAGTGCTAAGAATGCAGTGGCTCCTCAGCAAGTACCAGCTCTTTCCATTATTTAAATCTAGACACCTGCTCTAATTCAACCTCCTTCCATGATTGCATTAACTTTGTTTTTTTTTTTAACCTTTATCAAGATTCTTGATAGTTCTTAAGTTGTACTGTGGACCTTTATCATCCTTTCCTTCTACTCATGTGGTTGGTGGTGGTGATGTCAAGTGTATGTTTATAAGTTTGTAGATGCAGTTTTTAAGAGATAGAAGCTAATTGATTTCTTCCTTGATAGTCTGGACCTGATGACTTTCTACTATGAGATAGAATATAGAGAAATTATTGTCACTCTCAAGATTAGGAGATGAAAAGATGTAACTTCTATTCTGTGACTGTGTGTGCAGGGGCTCTTATTTTATTTATTTTTTTTTGTTTCTTTACAAGATCTAAGACACCTGTTTGTCAGCAGCACTACAAGAACACGAGGAAATAATGTGTCTATCAGCAGTCACATGAATGAACTTGGAGGAGAGAGTTTATCCCCCAATACATCTGGATAATTAAGGCATGCTGGCTTAGTAGTTTGGGTTTAATATTCTGAGATAATCTGAGTTTTACACATATTATGGGTTTCTTTCAGATTTTTGAGCCTCAGAAATAGTACTAGAGATAGTAATTCTTTTCTAGATGAGCTCCTTGATAAGTTACCAATCCCAAATCTTCAACTATAAACACATGTACACATGAGCAACACTAATGTGTTAGTGTTATGTATGTATAAATAACAGTATGTATTTATATATGCATACCTGTATGTGTATATAAAATAATAATAATTAAGAAGAGGTCATGAACTTGAGAAGAAGTGGAGGGGGTATGGGAAGAGTTGGGGGGAGGAGAAGGTAGGTGGAAATTATGTAAATCTAGTACTTGTGTGAAATTCTCAAAATCAAAGTATTGAAAAAGAGGTAGTAATTGTGTGTTCTTTGCTTCAGTTGCTAAACTGATGGCATTTGCTGGTGGTAGTGAATCAGGAATTGAGGGGAAAGAAATCTCAACTGAGCAAGTGGGTAGCAGAAGGCAAGCAATGCAAAAATGGAGTTGGAAGTTGGGAGGATTTGAGGATGTTCTCAGAAGATGAATGGTGATTCGGAGCAGCGAGCAGAGTGAAAAATGAACCCCAAGACAGTACTCACACCAGGAAAGAGCACATACAGCTTCTCAAAGAAAGAAAAGAAGAGCATAATTTCCCATGAAGGACACAGCTTGGTATGTCTAAGAAAGTCATGATCTGAATGTAATTTAAGGTACATAAGGCTCAAGGTTGAGCAAACACTGAAGTGCAGTTATGGAGAGGCCATTTGACTGGAATGTTTAGTACAACTGCATATTGGTTACTCTGGGATTTCTGGTGATGTCAGATGTAATGTAGAGGACAACACATTGGAGTTGACTCCCTGCAGAGTATTTATGAAGGCACTCTATTGTAGCACCTGTTTACTAGATTTCAACACCTTGATTTATAGAAAAATGTGACTATTTAATTCTGGATTTAGAACAGAATCTTAAGGCAGTGAACCCTACAGTGTACAGGTAGAGACATTCCTTATGGAAGGTAAGAAGTGTGATGGGCACCTTCAGGCGAAGATTCAACAGACAGGAGCTGAGCCATTAGTTCCTGAGATGAAGTAGAACTGAAGGATATTATTAAATTTAGGAAAGTCACTGTCTCAATCCATTTAGTCCTCTGTAATGCAATAGTATAACTAGATAGTTTGAGAAGAAGAGAAATTTATTTCTAGAAGCTCAGATGTACAAGACCAGGGAAGCTTCCATTTGTTGATGGGTTCTTCTGGGTGGCTTCTCCATAGCCAACTTAGGAGAAAGGATGTATTTCCTATCTGGGATCTCCTTGTAAAGGTTCTAATGCCTTCATGATGATCACATTCCCAAAGCCCCATCTCCCATTATCATCATTTTGGGAATTAAAGATTTGAACTGTGCATTGGAGGAGAGGGGCAAACCTACAGCCTTAAGCAGAAATCCATATGAGAACTGAAAAGCTCAGAATTAATTACGATGTTTCAGATGTCACTTTGTAAAGAGAACATCTCTTCCAGCCCCCTGGCTTCCCAGGGAAATTGGAAATGTAGGCGTGGGGAGGAGTCATGTGTAGTTACTGCCAAGAGCAGCCTGGGGAGCATCAGACAAAATAACTCATGAACCACAGTGTTCCGCAGGCTGCCCCCCACACAGTGCTGGCTTAAGAAGCTAAGAAGCTCTGTCCTCCTAACAAAAAAGCAGCAGGAATCTCGAGAAGAAAAAGAAAGGCAAGAATGCAAGGCCACACCCAGCTTTTTTTTTTTTTTTTTTAATTTTGTTCAGTTTTACCAATCAGACGACTTTCTTCGACTCCTCTGGCTTGGATAGAATCCTGACAGAGAAGGGCCGGGAGAGTCAGGCGCTCCATGGACTCCAACCAACTGTTGGAGGGAACGGAACACTTTCCAGTAGTGCCGTTGTTTCCGTCTTTCCCAGTGGGGAAGGAAAAAGCTAGAGGACTGAACTGGTGAAGTGAATTTAACACTCATCTCCACAACAGGATGCTAGTAAGTGTCCATTAGAGTTAATAAAGCTAGGAGAAACAGGCTTTCCACTTAGCTGCAAAAGAAGTTACCTCATAAGAATGTAAGTTTAATTGAATTAGTTCTGCTTTGTGGGCCAGCAGTAATAAAGGAAGGGGAAAGTCGATGTTTTTCCTTTTCAGCTCCCTGGGCTTGGTTGTTTCTCTCTGCAAATGCATTGCTATAATTACTAAAATATAAAGGCAGTATTGGATTCTAGTAACCAAGTTCAACTAATGCTGGGCATAATGGTTATTCTTTAGAATAGATGATAGAATTTTATTTGGTCAATGCTTGCCTGCCCTCTCTCCTTCCCAAGTTTAAAGGCAAATAATACCTTGAGAGTAATAATAATTTTGTAAAGATAAAATAAACTACTAAATACTGTTCTAAGCTGTGTGACATGCTTCATGTAAGAAGATTTTGTGGATGACATTCACCTTGACAATTCCCTATCAGTAGTGAGGGAATAGGTGATGTATCCAGGTAACACTGTGAGAATGGGCAGCAGTTAAGTCAGTCTTATCTAAGAATCAAAGTGGATCAGTTTGTGTGTGTGTGTGTGTGTGTGTGTGTGTGTGTGTGTGTGTACGTACATATTACAGGCAATTGTTCTGCATCTTTTTGTGTGTGTGACATGTTCTCCCTCATTGAACCTGAAGCTTGCCATTCCAACTAGGTTGACTGGTTAGGAAGATCCTGAGAACTGCCTGTCATTGTCCCCCAATTTTGGTATTAGAGCCACGTGTGTCCATATCCAGCTTTCACATGGGTGCTTTCTATTTTTATAGCACATTCTTTACCTACCAAGTCACTTCCTTAGCCCCACAAAGTGGGTCTCAAACATATTCTACCAAGGAAACTCCAAGTTGTTTAGTTGAATACATGCTTGCAGAGAATAATTCAAACCATCTCCTTTTAATTTGCTTTATTAAATCATAAACGGTCTGGAGATATGGCTTTTTGGTTAAGAGCATTGGCTGCTCTTCTAGAGGATCCAGGTTGAATTTCCAGCACCCACATGGCAACTCACAACTGTCTATAATTCCAGTTCAAGGGTTGATGTCCTACTCTGACCTCTACAGGTACCAGACATACATGTGGTACATAGACATATTTGCAGGCAACACACACACACACACACACACACACACACACACACATACACCACACAGGGAGAGAGAGAGAGAGAGAGAGAGAGAGAGAGAGAGAGAGAGAGAGAGAGAGAGAGATGATAAAATAAATCTAAAATATACTTTAAATTGCTTTATTAAGTCATATCTTTCTCCTCATAAAGTTCATCTATTTCCTTTAAGTATAATAGAGATTGCCTCAGAGCAGAGGGGGCGGTGGGTAATCCAAAGATTAATTATCTGATCCATGTTCCTGGTCTTTCATCTAACTGGAAGAGGCTTGGCATGAGACCAGCTGTGAAAAGTTTACTGACACACACATGATTTCAATTAGAAGATGATGTAAAATTTATGCTGTCAATGCAACTGGAGTGGAATTTCAAAATGAACATTGCAGATCCTATTAAATATTTGAATGAGTAACTAGGTTATAATTCTAATTTCCAATTAGCAGTCATCTGTCTCTTTAAAGGAAATCAAATAATCTCAACGCTTAAATAAGGGACCAATTTCACTTGTAAAATTACCCATAGGAAAGCATCAGTAATGAGCACAAATGCCATTTCCAAGAGATAACAATTACATTAGAATTTTCTTTCTGTTTTCCCACAGGCACAAAGATTCACAAATGAGAATAATATATCATTTTTTTATGCATAGGAAGATGTTATTGGCATCTATTGATTCTAGAATAGGAGGAATTGAATTCCTTATGAAAGATTCCCGGAGGAGATCTTCCCTCAAGAGAGACCCCGAACCCAAGGAACACGCCGAAACCATCCATCAGATGCAAACAGCAAGAGGGTTTATTTGAATACACAGGTACCTGGGGCAACAAGTCTCTCGGAGGACTTGCGCGCCTTCCTAGGGAAAGGGGGACTTTTTATAGGATCCCAGGGGCAGAAGCGCGGTTACAGAAGCGAGAAGCATAGTTACAGGGTTCCCATTGGTTGATTCAAATAAGGCCAGGGTGAACTTGGGGACATATGCTTAATTCTCGGAAATTTGCTGTGTATGGCTGACTTGGCCTTGTCTAGGGCACAATGGTGTTTTCCTAGCCCAACTGTCTATTCCCCAAGGCCAGGTGGCCCACCATAGATATCCTGTTTTGACTCAATGGTTTCTCTCCCAAGGCCGGGTGGCCGACCATAGTTATGAACTCCTGTTTGGCCTTCTTCCCCTGAACCGCAGATATCCTGTTCTTTATGTTTAAGCCTTGCAAAATGGCGTTACAGCAGTCAAGCTAAAGCTATTGTAGGGGGTCTTTCACTTAGACAATTGTAAAACCATCCTTCCTGAGAACTAAAACAAATGCACACAAAGTAAAAGAAAGCATTGAGGCTTAATGTCTCCATGATGATTCCAACTCCACAAACGCACTGGAAGTGCATGTTTTCTACAGAGTGTTAAACAGCAGGGTTGGCTGGGATCCCCTCTGTCAGATGATTCCCCCATAAAATCTCAGTTTGGGGAAACAAGACTGGACCACATTTTCAAAAATTAAGTTTTGAGAAAAAAAAATTTTATAATTTTGATTTGGACTTAGTGACAACTTATGCTGAGTGAGTAATTACAATAAAGGTAACACATTTCAGATGCTTCCCCATATCTGAATGGCATCATGGCCTCACTTTTATGACAAGTGGCATATAATCAAGAGTCTACTGTACGTATCAGATGAGGAAATCTAAGATTAGAAGACAGGGCACTGGCTGATCTCCAAAATATATAAAGAATTCAAGAAACTAGACATTAAAATATTGAACAACCCAATTAAAAAATGGGCTACAGAGCTAAACAGAGAATTCTCAACAGAAGAATCTCAAATGGCCAAAAGACATTTAAGGAATTGCTCAACATCCTTAGCCATCAGGGAAATGCAAATTAAAATGACTCTGAGATACCATCTTATACCAGTCAAAATGACTAAGATAAAAAACACTGATAACAGCTTATGTTAGAGAGGATTCAGAACAAGGGGAACACTCCTCCACTGTTGGTGGGAGTGCAAACTTGTACAGCCACTTTGGAAATCACTATGGCAGTTTCTCAGAAAATTGAGAATCAATCTCCCTCAAGACTCAGCTATACCACTCTTGGAATACTCAATCACACCACAAGGACACATGCTCAACTACGTTCATAGCAGCATTATTTGTAATAGCCAGAACCTGGAAACAACCTAGATGTCCCTCAACTGAAGAATGGATAAAGAAAATGTGGAGAAGTTGAGGATTTAGCTCAGTGGTAGAGCACTTGCCTAGCAAGTACAAGGCCCTGGGTTCGGTCCTCAGCTCTGGCAAAAAAAAAATGTGGTACATATACACAATGGAGTACTACTCAGAGGTATAAAACAATGGTATCATGAATTTGCAGGCAAATGGATGGAACTAGAAAATATCATCATGAGTGAGGTAAGCCAGACTAGGAAGGACAAATATGGTATGTACTCACTCATAATTGGATACTAGATGTAAAGCAAAGAATAAGCAGATTATAACCCACAGCTCCAGAGAAGCTAGCTAACTAGGAGGACCCTAAAAGGGACACATGGATCGCCCTGGGAAGGGGAAATAGAGGAGATCCATGAGTAAACTGGAGATGGTGGGGGGCAATGAAGTATGGGTGATGTGGGGTGAGAACATAATGGGATGGGATGGTCAAGCTAGAGCAGGAACAGAGTAGGGGAGCAGTGAGGGAGATCCATGATGGAGGGAGATGTCATGGGGATGGGGAGAGGCTGGGAGCTGGGGAAGTTCCCAGGAATCCACAAGGAGAATCCCACCTTAGATTACTAGCAATAGTAGAGAGGGTGAGTGAACTGGCTTACTCCAGTAATCAGAGTACTCTAACTGTCATCATAGAGCCTTCATCCAGTAACTGATGGAAGCAGATGCAGAGATCCACAGCCAAGCACCAGGTCAAGCTACAGTAGTCCAGTCAAGGAGAGAGAAGAGGGATTCTATGAGCAAGGGGCATCGAGATCATGATGGGAAACCTACAGGGACAACCAAATCAAACTAGTGGGAACTCATGAACTTTAGACCAATAGCATGTAGATTCTCCATGGGACTGGACTAGGCCCTCTGCATAAGCAAGACAGTTATGTAGCTTGATCTGCTTAAGAAGCCCCCTGGCAGTAGGATCAAGATGCATCCCTGGTGCATGAGCTAGCTTTTTGGAGCCCTCTACCTATGGTGGGACAGCTTGCACAGCCTTGATGCAGGGGGAGGTGCCTGGACCCACCTCTACTGAATGTACCTCTTTCCGCAGATTCCCCAGGGAAGATCTTGCCTTGTTGGAGGAGGGGGTGTGGGGGTGGGTTTAGGGAGAAGGCAGGAGTGGAAGAAGGGGGAAGGACAGGGGGATATGTGATTGGTATGTAAAATTAGTAAAAGAATCCTTAATTAAAAATGAAAAAAGAAGATAGCACATTTATTATGAAGGAATAGATGGCAATCTCAGTGTTTGCTCTGAGCATAACAACATGCTTTGTGTCATGTGAAACATCTCATTTAACTGTCACAGCAATGCTTAAGTAATAGGTTTTATTTCCATTTTGAATTAATGAAAGAAAATAAAGCTGTAGGTGGTGAGTGAACATTCCCATATTCATGTAACAAATACATGGCAGACACAGTCTGTAAACAGATCTGTCAGCCTTAGAGCTCAAAGTCTAAATCTCTTGGTCACACTTCTTAGGAAATTCCTTATTGAAACATCTAGAATTCTGTTTTGTGGCCTATGGCATATGTTCTTTCTGTGCAAGAGTTTTATATGTCTCTAGAAGATATTTAACAGCAGTCTGACCACTTAGACATCACTCATGGCAGTTGAAGAGCTGTGTCTTTTAAAACACGTTTCATTTGTGAACAACCAGACATACAAAGTGAATTTGAAAAAACTTACTTCCCCAACCAAGGGTTTTTCTTCAAGTTCATTACAAATTTTTTGCCAAAGTAAAACAGAGCATAGTCAGTATCAATGGGGTGCACCCATGTCTGTTGAGGTGGCCATATAATTTATTGTCATCTTCCTACTTCAAATGTGAAATAAGCCATAGAAACATGGATCTTCAGAGCAGTGGTTAGATCATATGGACAAATATAAGCATCATTCAGTGACAGCATCATCACTATATACCAGAGCACCAGCCCTTATGAGTTGTTCTTTATTCCTCTGATATTAAGAACCAGTCAATAATTTTCTTTTTAATGTTCTGTGGGTTAGAAGACATCATCTGTGCGAAGTGATTATCCTTCAAGAACTGTTAGCAAATTTGCAGTTGTTTGCTCTCATACAGTGCTTGTCAATCCTGATTATCATCCAGTTGGGTAAGCATTCTCATATCCCTTTTCATATGAAGAACCTGTGTTTCAGGAATGCTTGGAGTTAGATAATTCAGTACAGACAATTAGAATCACAACCTGCCATGTCCTTAAAGGGACAGCAGCTCAATTTTCTGGTTAACCCCACATGTGTGTTGCCCTCTGCTCTGCTTTGCTTGGCTCTTCTCTCTAGCTTGTTTTCAGACAGAAGCACCAGAAAGCTACTAAGAAACCTGGACTACCATTTACATCCACTGACCCTTGACCTCCATCTTTGTCCTGTTGCCATTACCATTGCTTCATGGTTGAAACATTTAATAAGTTTCTCATTTATTTTAGAAATTGTTCTAACTTCAATTCCTTTGCTATAATAAAACACTGTAAAAGCAACTTAGAGGAGAGAAGGTGAGTTTTTTGCTTACAGTTCCAGGTTACTACAATCATTGGTGGGAGATTAAGGCAGCAGGAGCTTGAGACAGTTGCTCACATTGCTTCCACAGTTAAGAAGTGGAAAGATGTTAGGCAATGGTGGCACAAGCTTTTAATCCTAGCACCGAGGAGACAGAGGTAGGTGTGTCATTGTGAGTTATAACCCAGCCTGGTCTACAGAGTGAGTTCCAGGACATCCAGGGTTACTCAAAAGGACCTTGTCTCAAAAACCAAAACCCAAACCAAAACAAAGCAAAAAGATAAATGCTGGCACACAGAAGCTTACTTGCTCATCCTCTGCTAGATCCCTTTATTGTAATATAGTTCAGAACCCTTGCCTAGAAAATGATGCTGCCCACGGAGGAATGAGTTTCCTATTAACTTAAATGAGATAATTCTCCAATACCATGCTTACAGTTCAACCCTATGTAGATAATCCCTCATCGAATTATCTTCCCAGGTGATTCTATCTAGGCTGTGTCAAGCCAATGTTCAAAGCTTAACCATCACAGGATATTGAGTCATTTTCTATATCTAGCATTTCCTTGACTTTCTCACAGTGCTAAGTGTTGATTGAGATTGATTGATTTAGCCTTTCATTTAACCGATGAACATCTCTACTTTTCTGTTGTAATAAGGGTTTATTTGTATGTAGGGCAAATAAGTTCTGTGCTCTTATCCTACCACGGTTTGGAGATGTCAATATAGAAACACTATTCTCACTTCAAAGAGAATAAAAGATAGTTGATTCTAGAGTCAAATATGAATGACCATGGCCTGGGAACACAGGTTTAGGTTGCCTCAGATTCTATGTTCCAATGTGGAAGCAGTTTCATAAACCTTTTATAGGAGCATGGCAAATCTAATCATCAGGACATTTGTTAAATATGTTCTTAAACATTAAGAAGGTGATTACAGTAAAGTGAAAAAAAATATCAACTGTAGGCCACCAATGACGTGTGATGACACTATCAGCCCTTTGGTGGAAAACTAGAGCTTTGTTAATACATTCCAAAGTCTTTTTACCTATGTTAGGAAATTAAGACCTGACTTTATATCTTAGTGACTGGATGTCAGTTCCAACATGGGATGGGTGAGCAGCAAGGGATGGCTATTTCGTAGGTTATAAAAGATAGTATAATATAAATTGTAATTAGGCTCTTGGTCTGCAACATTGCAAAATTCCATAGTTTCCACATCACTAAAGTTCTAATTAGTCAAGTCAGCTTCTTTCCAAGGACTCTCATTCAGAGGGAAGGTTAGAAACACACACACACACACACACACACACACACACACACACACACACACACACTATGGAAGAGTTGTAAAAGCTGTACGGATAACTAAGTAAAATCCTGTACTTCACAATGACTGGAGGCTGAAATGATTTGTATGGATTCTGTGATGACAAGGAAGTTGACACTGGATTTGCATGAAGAAATCTTTGGAATATTCATATTGATACTCATGTCTGTAAGTGAAAATTCACAATGGAGGGGAGGCTCCTGAGGCCCACTCAGAGCTGAGGAGCTACTGGCAATTGATAACTGCTCAGAGAGGGAAAATTATTTTCTATAGGAATGTGACCACTGGCAGATGCCCCTGCCCCAGTGGAAGACTCCATGTCCATGGACATATGGGCAGCACTAATTGGACACAGTGGTGTAAAAAACTAAATGTAACATTATAAAAGGCAGAAATGATATTGGGGGAGAGATGTGAGGGGAGATTCTGGGGAGAATTGGTGGTGGTGAGTCAAGAGTTGGATATGATCAAGATACATTATATACATGTTTGGAATTTTCAATGAAAATAGAAAAACAAAGACTATAAAAAGAAAAAACTAAAAAATTAAAGAAAAATTCACAGTGATAAAGTAATTAATGGATTAGACCAGAAAGAATTGACAGTATGACTCAATATATAAACAGTATGAAATCTTTCTTGCAGCTGTTGATAGGGGAAATACTTAGGGTAATTTCCAAGCTTTAGCAACTTATCCTGGCACCAGTGTGATATTGATATGAAATTGAAGGTGAAAAGTTATGTCTTATGAACTTTTTAGTTTAAAGTATTGTCAGAATTACTTACAAGTGAGGCCTATATTTGACTTCAAGCAAATATAAATAATAGATTAAGTACTAAGTCTGTCTTTCCCAAGGTAAAATCCAAGAGTAAGTACCAATGACAGGAGTAATAGTTCTGCAGTGTGATCAAGGATTTAACCTCTTTCTAATCCTTTGACTTAGGATCCTAAGTTTGCACATTTCTTCTGCACAGTGGCAATATGGCTGCCTCATCACCAGGTATTGTATCAGCATACCAAGCATGAAGAACAAAATGCAAGAGGCTTCTCTCTTAACATTAAAAAAAAAAATTCATGTGTGTGTGTCTGTGTGAGTGTTTGGCATGTGTGTTTGGGTGTCTCTGAAAACTGCGGGAGGATGTCAGAGACCCTGAAGCTGGAGTTACAGGGAACCTTCTAATATGGATGCTGAAAACTGAACTTAGGTCTTCTGGAAGAGCATTAAGCACTCTTAATTACTGGGCTACCTCTCCAGCTCAGATTTCTTTCTTTACTTGGAAAGAATGTCAGTATCATGGATTTGCAGCTCATTAGTAAATTTTCAGCACATTACCTTATTGTCTCAGTCAAAGTGCTTTATCAGTTAGCAAGATGGAGGAAAAGGTACTGGTTTGGTTATAACAGTGAGCGACACAGTGATCACAATCCAGATCATTGCTATAATCTGGAAAATGTGTGCGCTAGATTCAGCTTGACATGACTACTGCCAGTTTGTAGCCAGCTTGATTGTTCCAGAATAACCACACTCGTAGTTCCCATGGAGTTTCTTACAGAACTAAATACACAAAACAGAATGATATGTGGAGATTTATAGCTATACTCTCATTCCGAGGGTGTGGCTAACTTTATACTATTATCTTAAGTTTATCTGGGTACATTCTAGGATAAAGCCACTTTTGTCCTAAGCTCTTCGAATGGCCCCCATTAGCTCCCAAATGGGGAGGTTTGGTTTTGTTCTTCCCCAGTATTGGAAAAAAAGAATAGTGTTGGTGTCTGACAATGGAAGACTCAAAGTAAGCAGGAGTAGCTCAGCAAGACAGTTTTTTTTGGAAAAAAAAAAAGAAAAAAGAAAAAAAAAGTTGAGCTAGAATCCACACTGGGATAACAAGGTCATGAGAATAAGAAGTTCACTTGGCTTTTATTCTAACATAGGTTGTGCCTGTGTCTTTTACCCACTGGCTAGAGTCCATCCTCATAGTCATTCATAATTGGCTTCTTTTTGAAGAACCAGTGTAAAGGAAGGGGTGGGGATTCAGCAGGGCCTTTGAGTTTACACAGTGTTTACTAGATGGTGGAGGGAGTTACACTTTGTAAAAAGGTTTTACAGGATGGGGGAGATAAAGGGATTTGCATTAAAGCCTTACAAGGAAGGAGAGATCAAAAGACTCGAATTTCTTGTCCTAAAAAAGAGTTTTACAGTGTTGGAAAATAATAGTAATATTTAATGTTTCTTACATTAGTACCACCATTCTGTCAAAGTGTACCCCTACCTCTCCAATCCAGTAAATTGCATTCTGTGTAATCCTTGATGCTTGTCTTGTGCTTCCTGTTTTCAGTCTCATGGCACCTTCGGGTGTGTCCTGGCATCACTGAACTGGGCTCTTCTGGATTTTGTTTTCTCAGAACATATTTTGTATATGGTAACCCCATTTACTGCACAGGACTAGGCACAGGGGATAAAAAAAATTAATATGAAATAAATGCCTTATTTACTTATTTTTGTTATTAGGTTTATTACATCTGTCCTAAGTCTGACTGGGTTATATTATTTATTCAGTTGTCATGTGATACTAGCAACTACTAGCTAGCTGGTGTGCAACTTCATGTGAAACTTTAATCTGTTTATATGTTCAACTCAGTGTGAGAGACAGATAAATGCACAAAGAGAGATAAATATGGAACACTAATACTTTCCCTGGCTTTCTAGGCAGAGGAAACGCAGATGTTGTTTTCAAAGTGTTCTGGCCTTCATAGTTAATTCTTCAAACAGTTGCTTTTGGGTGAATGGCATCAAGATTATCTCTTTGCTACTTGCTGTTGAGATGGATGGCCCCCAATGCTGTGGATATTGCTCTGTATGCTGTGAATGTGTTGCTGTGTTGGCTGATAAATAAAATGCTGATTGGCCAGTAGCCAGGCAGGAAGGATAGTATAGGGGGGATAAGCAGAGAGAAGAATGTTAGGGAGTGGAAGGCTGAGTCAGGAGATGCTGCCAGCCACTGCCACCATGAGAAGCAAGATGTAAGCCACAAGCCACGTGGCAACTTATTGATTAATAGAAATGGGTGAATTTAAGATATAAGAACTAGAGAGCAAGAAGCCTGCCACGGCCATACAGTTTATAAGTAATATAAGTCTCTGTTGACTTGCGTCTGAGTGGCTGCGGGCCAAGTGGGACTGGAAAAAACTACAACAGCACCCCGATATCTTCATTTTTCCTTCTCACCAATGATACTGAGTCCCAAAGCAAAGCTAGTTTCTGATTCAGAATGTCTATCTCAGGTGGAAATGTACTTTACCTTTTGTGTAAAGCAGTGGTTCTCAACCTTCCTAATTCTGCAACCCTTTAATACAGTTCCTCATGTTATAACCATTAATAACCATAAAACGTATTTCACTGTTACTTTATAAGTGTAATTTTTCTACTGTTATAATAATGTAAATATCTGTGTTTTCCAATGGTCATTTTCACTCCTGTGAAAAGGTCATTTGACCACCCCCCAAGGAGTCATGACCCAAAGGTTGAGAACTCTTGCTGTAAAGTATATCTCTACATACACTGTCACACTTCTACATACACTGTCACACTTCTGTGCTACCTCTGTGAGAATGAAATTCATCTGCTCTGTGGGAATGAAAGAGCCTTTGGGGAAATACAGAAGTAATAGAGGTTTTGCTTGGTCAGTGACTTGTTTCATGAGGAAAATTGATGATCACATTGGCTCTTAAGTTAAAATATGGTATTACCACAAGGGTAACATTTGAAAGCTTTTGTAATCCAAAGGCTTAAATCACTTTCTTAGAGAATAGTTACATCATTCCCTTAAAGTATTTTTCATAGAAATTTAGCATTTGCTTCTTGCAGCTACAAATCTTATAAAGAACGATTGATCAAATATCATGTTCACATTCTCTGGACTAATGGAAAGAAAAGCTCAGTTACTGAGTAGTCTTTCTGTAGTCATCATTTCAATTCTAATAGAGGAGACAGTTGATTTTTTGAAATGGACATATATAAGCACACTCTGCTGGCCTTGCAGTAGTTTCTTAGAGACAGTGGGAATGCAATTCCAGTTGTATGACTGTGTATCATATCACACAAAGACAGGAAGAACTCAATAGGACCTAAGGCAAATAGTACTTCCAAACAAAAGAGACTAGACCAAAAGCTCTAAGGACTGTGCTCTTATTGGACACCAGAAACTGAGAAGATGCTACTCATCAAGTGCCTTAAATGGCTGGCTCCTCATGTGTGGTATTTTGTATTCAGTTTGACTCGACTGCTGCTATTTTGAGTTATATCCAGCAACAACATAATAGCAATCAATAATAAGTTACCTCCCCACTCCACCTAAGGTTAAATTTAACACTGGAAATGGAAAATAAAAATTTACATATGACAGATTCTGAGATTTGGTAAATCTTCCCTTCAAATAACCTTCATTGCAATTGAACTATTTTATTCTTTGCTGAGATTATCAGAGTCAGAAAAAGTAATTCAGGAAGTTGATGGGCTTCCATAGCTGTTTGTGATGGCCTTCATAGGCTCATATATTTGATTGCTTAGTCACCAGAAAGTGGTAGTATTTAAAAGGATTAGAATAATTAAGAGGTATGGCCTTGCTGGAGGAAGTGTGTTATTAGGGGTGGGCTTTGAGGTTTCAAAAACCCATGCCAAGTCCAGAGTGTCTGTCTGTCTGTCTGTCTGTCTGTCTGTCTGTCTGTCTCACTCTCTGCCTATAGATCATAATGTAGTTTTCAGCTACTGCTCTAGTTCCTACCTGCATGCTGCCATGCTCTCCATCATGATAACAATGGACTAAACCTCTGAGAGTATAAGCAAGGCCCCCAATTAAATGCTTTCTCTATAACAGTTGCCTTGGTCATGGTGTCTCTTCACAGAACTAGAATAGAGACTAAGACACTGGCCTTGGCTAAAAGAAGCTCTCCTGACCTCAGAAACCTGGATATGTCTTTTGAGTCTTTGAGTTTTCTCTTAGGCTTTTTTTTTCTTGCTCTGAAGTATCTTCATCAATTATTTAAGGCTAAGCATGACTGACTTATTAATACTAACATCAGAGACTTTATTACTAAAAATATAAGGTACTGTTTTCCTATTTAACCATGGGTACAAACTAAATAATTTCTCAAATATCAGGAAGCTCACACAAAGAAATTAAAGACATGGAGTTTATGTTATCTAGATCTTTAAGAATTAAATCATGCTGGATGTGTAGATCATAATCATCCTGCCTGATACTTCTAACTCAAAGTAGCCACTTGACTGATCTTTTGTATCCAGACTTTATTTGAGAATGCTGTACATTGTAGAACCAGCTAAAGTTTTCGTTTCCTCTCTTCTCATAACTTCCATTCATGCTGCTCTTTAAATCATAGTTTTAGATAACATTTCTTGGTTTACCTAAAGCCATTCCCATTGCACTAAGTTTCTATGAGGAAAAATGCACTGTACACTGTATTACTGCAGTGTGTAGATGTTAGAAGCATTTCATAACATTGTGCAGAATCTTTATTGGGCTCCCCTTACTTTCACATTATGCAAACAAATCACATTTCAGTGAGTCTAAACTATAAAAAAGACTAGTGGTGGGATTTCAATAACACTATTTCTATTATAATAGAAAAGACTAATTAAATCAATTCATAGCCTAAAAATGCTTAAATACAGAAGTATACTTTAAAATCTAGCATTAGAATGAAGTTATTTTAGTCAATAGTCTAGATAATCTCAGAGATACATGAGTGTGAGAAATTTTATCTAAAATAGTGACTTTATTACATACCCACTTGATATTTGTGTTAGAAATATCTCAAAGCAATACAAACAAAAGAATGTAACATTAACTTCTACTATGTCTCTATAAGTCCCTGTGAGCTGCATATGGATGATGAGAGAAATTTGACATTGTAACCAACTCATAGATCTTAGAAGATAATGATGCATCTATGATAAATGACTATGTATAGACACAGCAGACCAGGATGTATGCAGCTCAGATCTCTCTCCAAGAAAGCAATTACTACCCAGCTGCCTGGAATGGGGTTCACTCAGCCTCAAACTGCCAGCTTCCTTTGTTTGGTCCTGTCTCACTTTGAACCAAGATTATCCTCTTGTCTTAGTGGTGGTGAGCTACAAACTGAAAAGGATGATTGTTTCGCCCCCTTTCTGTTACTAATACACAAGGGCAGGAACTTTATTAAGCATCTCATTTAGTTATTTAGCTCACAGATTTAGGGCCTGAAAACTCAAGATCAGTTTGCTTCATCTATCTGTTTGGTCTGTGATGAGGGCTTTCTTAGTTTTATCATGGCACAGTAGATGGCCTAATAGAGGTGTCAAGAGCAGGTTATATTTAGAAATATATAATAACTGTTAATGAAAACAGAGCCCATGAATTTGAAAGATAGTAAAGACGGGTATATGAGTGGGTTTGCAGGGAGGAAAGGGAAGGGAACAATGTTGTAATTATATTATAATCTCAAAAATCCCCAAACAAATTATTAGTGTGTGTGTGTGTGTGTGTGTGTGTGTGTGTGTGTGTGCGAGAGAGAGAGAGAGAGAGAGAGAGAGAGAGAGAAAGAGAGAGAGAGAGAGAGAGAGAGAGAGAGAGAGAGATTTTATATCAATTTACTCTCATGAGAATGATCTAGGATTAAAAAGAGCAACACCAATCAATGTTGTAATTACCTTCTGCTACCCCTTCCCCCAAGTCCTAGCTCTGAGGTTGGGGACCAGACTTACTGCAAATGAACTTCTGAGGACACATTCAAGCTAACTGAACACAGAATTATTGATATAATGGTCCAGTCATTCTTACCCATCACTGTTGCAATGAATAATCTTTGCCCTGGGACTTCTCACTGGCCTGAAAGAGACTTTATATTCTGTGTAGTGGGTTGATCTCCTATTCCATCTGCTTCAACTTTTTTCTCTCACAAGTTACTCCCTTATCAACTTTATGCTCTTCTGTATATGACTTGGCACCTGCTTACTAGCAAAACGTTCTGAAAAAAAAAAATAAGAGGGCACTAGTGGACTGTGACAAAAAGAGTCACCTCTGGAGGTACCCAGTTACTACTTAGTGTGGGTGGTGTGGCTTTTGGTCTGGCTCAGACCACTTGCTTCAGGCAACAGAACTGCAAACCCATCCCAGTACCAGTGATCTCTGTCGAATGGGCTGCGATGTCTGTTTTACCTGCATCTCGGGGGTGGCTTCTTTCCAGCTTTGGTTTCTGAGAACAGTCCACAATGACTCCCCGCGTCCCATCCTGGAGTCTTGGGGCCTGTTTCCTGTGAGAGTCTCACTATTCAGAGCATTACTTCCAAATGTTAGCCAGTTTTCCAGGCATGTGGATTTATAGTAAACCTCTGATAAACAGATACATCCCAATGTCTGTACTGAATTATTAGTCTTTCTTATTTTTATTTTGAACATATTTTATTTTTATCTTTAAAATTTGTTTACAAGATAACAGCTTCTATCTTGGGATTTTCAAACACACACACACACACAAATTTTTTTTAGTCAACTTTCTCTTATCTTCTCACTCTCCATTTCCTCCATTGAACCCTTCCCCCCCCAGTAATTCCTTCTCTACTTTATTCTATTGTCTTCCCTATCTCCTCCCTTAAAATTTAAAAAAAAAAAAAATCAGTCTCATGGCGTTTTCCTACCTTTCTAGTATTCTGCTTTTCCAAATATTTATCTCTAAAAGGATGCATATGCTTCACAGAGACTAGGACTCACATACGAGAGAGGATTCAGTATTTGTCTTTCTGAGCCTAGGTTACTCTGGTTAATATAATGTCTTCCAGTTCCATCCATTTTTTAAAATTTCATAGTTTACTTTCAACTGAAATGCATGCCTCTTCTCCCTGTACCTCTGTGCCCTTCTGCACAAAGATCTGTTCTATGCAACCGAAATGCTTTCTCTCAGAATCTACAAGCCACACACCACCACTTCTCTTTCAGACCTCTGGCCTTGTAGTTTCTCTGTTTGAATACTTGTCTGATCTCTCATGCAGGGTTCCATAACAAACTGCTGTAGCCTTGATAATTTACAACCAACAAAATTGATTTCAAGATCAAAATGCTGGCAAATTTGGCATCTTGTAAGAACTCTATTCCTCACAGGGGTATCTTTCAGTACCCTCAGAAGAAAGGATAAAGGACTTAAAAAAAAAAACAAACAAAAAACCAGGAACACGGATCTCATTCCTTAAGGGCTCCACCTCTTCACACTACTTCTTTAGGGTCAGGACTTCAATAATATACATTAAAGGAGCACAACCATTCAGACATAGTAATGTATCATTCAGTCTACCTGGAGACTTCACCCTTTCTCTGAATTCTCAGTTTGATCATTTTGACTAGAAACTTTTAAATGTGTCCTGTAAATGATATGATCATATCTGTTCTGCGGCACTGCATCTGGTATATGCGTCTGGGTTTATAACTATCTTACAGAAATATGGAAGCATGCACACAATACACTCTTGGAAGAAGAATATAGTAATTTTAAAATGCATCCTTAATTTGAGAGGATATCTTAGTGCATATGTTCAGAAAGCAGTTGGAAATGTGGCTTTCAATATACAGATTTGACTGTCATTATTTCTTAGCACTTCAAGAAAATTTTAGAAAGCATAATTGGAGCTTAATCCATTGTGAAATCCATATTGGAAATAACAGCATTATAAATAGATTGTGCACAGTTAAATGATTTGGAAAAACTATAAGTTGGAAATATTTAGCTATTCTCCTATAGTCCAGTAACCAGTTGCCAAGAAGCAGGAATAATAATGGATTGATTTGACTAGGCCATCTCCAATGAGGTTTCAATTTAAAAGTAATTTGATTGTATTTATTTTGATTAATGTATATGACTTAGGATTTCTTATTTATTTATTTATTTATTTTATTATTAGTATGTGTTTTAATTTTATACATCAGCCATGGGTTCCACTGTCCTGCCCCCTCCCGCACCCACTCCCACCTTGCCCCCAGCCCCTCCCCTCCATTCCCATGTCCTCCAGGACCAAGACACCCCTGGGGATTCATTTAAACCTGGTGGATTCAGTACAGGCCGGTCCTGTACCCTCCTTCCAGACTGAGCATGTGTCCCTGTGAAAGCCCAAGGTTCCAAACAGCCAGCTCATGCACTAAGGACAGGTCCCGGTCCCAAAGACTGGGTGCCTCCCAAACAGTTCAAGCTATTCAATTGTCTCACTTACCCAGAGGGCCTGATCTAGCTGGGGGATCCTCAGCCATTGGTTCCTAATTCATGTGCTTCCATTTGATTGGCTATTTGTCCCTGTGCTTTTTGCAATCTTGGATTCAACAATTCACGGTCTTGCAGTCCCTCCTCTTTCTCCATAGTTGGACACCTGGAGCTCCACCTGGGACCTGGCTGAAGATCTCTGCATCCACTTCCATCAGTTATTGGATGAGAGTTCCAAGACAAATGCTAGGGTGTTTAGTCATCTGATCACCAGACTAGGTCAGATCAGGCTTTCTCTCGACCATTGCCAGCAGTCTACAGAGGATATATCATTGTGGATTTCTGAGGACCTCTCCAGCACTCTGCCTATTCCTGTTCTCATGTGGTCTTCATTTATCATGGTATGTCATTCCTCATTCTCCCTTTCTGTTCTTGATCCAGCTGGGATCTCCTGCTCCCCTAAGCTTTCTTTCCCTCAAATCTTGCCCTTCATTACTCCCACTGTAGTCCAGGTTGTTCATGTAGATCTCATCCATTTCTCTGTCATTGGATGATCCCTGTGTCTTTGCTAGGGTCCCACTTTCTAGGTAGCCTCCCTGGAATTGTGTAGCAGTCTAGTCATCTTTGTTTTACATCTAATATCCTCCTATGAGTGAGTACATACCATGTTTGTCCTTCTGAGTCTGGGTTACCTCACTCAGGATGATGTTTTCTAGATCCATCCATTGGCCTGCAAACCTCATGATGTCACTATTTTTCTCTGCTGAGTAGTACTCCATTGTGTATATGTACCATATTTTCTTTCTCCATTCTTCAGTTGAAGGGCATCTAGGTTGTTTCCAGATTCTGGCTATTACAAACAAAGCTGATATGAACATAGCTGAGCAAATGCCCTTGTGGTATGATTGAGCATTCCTTGGGTGTATGCCCAAGAGTGCTACAGCTGGGTCTTGGGGGAGATGGATTCACAATTTTTTAAGGAAGCTCCATATTGATTTCCAAAGTGGCTGTACAAGCTTGCATTCCCACCAGCAGTGGAGGAGAGTTCCCCTTGCTTCACATCCTCTCCAGCATAAGCTGTCTTCTGTGCTTTTAATCTTAGCCACTCTGACAGGTGTAACATGGTATCTCAGAGTCATTTTGATTTGCATTTCCTGGATAATTAGGGATGTTGAGCAATTCCTTAAATATCTTTCAGCCATTTGAACTTCCTCTGTGGAGAATACTCTGTTTAGTTCTATAGCCCATTTCTTAATTGGACTGTTGGGCATTTTGATGTCTAATTTCTGGAGTTCTTTATATATTCTGGATATCAGCCCTCTGTTAGATGTGGGGTTGGTGAAGACCTTTTCCCATTCTGTAGGCTACTGCTTTGTCTTGTTGACTGTGTCCTTTGCTCTACAAAAGCTTCTCAGTTTCAACAGGTCCCATTGATTGATTGTTTCTCTCAGTGTCTGTGCTACTGGTGTTATATTTAGAAAGTGATCTCCAGTGCCAATGCATTCAAGAGTACTTCCTACTTTCTCTACTATCAGGTTCAGAGTAACTGGATTTATGTTGAGGACTTTGATCCACTTGGACTTAAGATTTGTGCATGGTGACAGATATGGATCTATTTGCAGCCTTCTACACACTGACATCCAGTTATGCCAGCACCATTTGTTGAAGATGCTTTCTTTTTTCCATTGTACATTTTTGGCTTCTTTGTCAAAAATTATATGTTCATAGGTGTGCAGGTTAATGTCAGGGTCTTCAACTCGATTCCATTGGTCCACATGTCAGTTTTTATGCCAGTAGCAAGCTGTTTTTATTACAGTAGCTCTATAGTAGAGCTTGAGGTAGAGGATTGTGATGCCTCCAGAGGTTGTTTTATTGTACAGGATTCTTTTGGCTATGCTGGGTTTTTTGTTTTTCCATATGAAGTTGAGTATTATTCTTTCCAGATCTGTGAGGAATTGTGTTGGTAATTTGATGGGGATTGCGTTGGATCTGTAGATTGCTTTTGGTAAGATCGCCATTTTTATTATGTTAATCCTGCCTATCCATGAGCATGGGAGATCTTTCCATTTTCTGACATCTTCTTCAACTTCTTTTTTCAGGGACTTAAAGTTCTTGTCATATAGGTCCTTCACATGCTTAGTTAGCGTAACCCCAAGGTATTTTATATCATTTGTGGCTATTGTAAAGGGTGATGTATCCTTCTCAGCCTGTTTGTCTATTGTATATAGGAGGGCTACTGATTTTTTTGAGTCGATCTTGTATCCTGCTATGTTGTTGAAGGTTTTTATTAGCTGTATCAGTTCCTTGGTTGAATTTTTGGGGTCACTTACATATACTATCATGTCATCTGCAAATAGGGAGAGATTGACTTCTTCCTTTCCAATTTGTATCCCCTTAATCTCCTTATGTTGTATTATAGCTCTGGCTAGAACTTCAAGTACTATATTGAATAAGTATGGGGAGAGGGGACAGCCTTGCCTTGTTCCTGATTTTAGTAGTATTGCTTTGAGTTTCTCTCCATTTAATTTGATGTTGGCTGTTGGCTTACTGTAGATTGCCTTTATTATGTTTAGGTATGTTCCCTGTATTCCTGATCGCTCCAAGATCTTTATCATTAAGGGGTGTTGGATTTTGTCAATTGCCTTTTCTGCATCTAGAGATATGATCATGTGGTTTTTTCTTTGAGTTTGTTTATAGAGTGTATTACATTGATGGACTTTTGTATGTTGAACCACCCTTGAATCCCTGGGATGAAGCCTACTTGATCATGATGGATAATTGTTTTGATGTGTTCTTGGAGTCTGTTTGCCAGAATTTTATTGAGTATTTTTGCATCAATGTTCATGGGAGAGATTGGTCTATAGTTCTCTTTCTTTGTTGCATCTTTGTTTGGTTTAGGAATCAGGGTAATTGTAGCCTCATAGAAGGAGTTTGGTAATATACCTTCTGCTTCTATTGTGTGGAACAATTTAAAGAGTATTGGTATTAAGTCTTCTTTGAAGATCTGGTAGAATTCTGCAGTGAAACCATCAGGTCCAGGGCTTTTTTTGGTTGGAAGACTTTTAATGACTGATTCTATTTCCTTAGGGGTTATTGGACTAATTAAATGGTTTATCTGGTCTTGATTTAACTTAGGTATGTGGTATCTATCCAGAAAATTATCCACTTCTTTTAGATTTTCCAGTTTTGTGGAGTAGAAGTTTTTGAAGTATGACCTGATGATTCTCTGGATTTCCTCATTGTCTGTTGTTATGTCCCCCTTTTCATTCCTGATTTTGTTAATATGGATACTCTCTCTCTGTCTTTTGGTTAGTTTGGATAAGGGCTTGTCTATCTTGTTGATCTTCTCAAAGAACCAACTCTTTGTTTCATTAATCCTTTGTATTGTTCTCTTTATTTCTATTTAATTGATTTCAGCTCTCAATTTGATAATTTCTTGGCGTCTGTTCCTCCTGGGAGACTTTGCTAATTCCTGTTCAAGGGCTTTCAGGTATGCTATCAAGTCACTAGCATGAGATTTCTTCAGCTTCTTTATTTGGACATTCAGTGCTATGAATTTCCCTCTTAGCACTGCTTTCATAGTATCCCATAAATTTGTGATGTATTAATTTTCATTTATCTCTAGGAAGTCTTTAATTTCTTTCTTTATTTCTTCCTTAACCCATTGGTGATTCAGTTGAGCATTATTCAGTTTCCTTGAGATTTTAGGATTTCTGTAGTTTTTTCTGTTGTTGAAATCTAACTTTAAACCATGGTGGTCTGATAGAACACAGGAGGTTATTCCAATTGTTTTGTATCTGTTGAGATTTGCTTTGTGGCCAAGTATGTGGTCAATTTTAGAGAAGGTTCCATGGGGTGCTGAGAAGAAGGTATATTCTTTTTTGTTTGGGTGGAATGTTCTGTAGATATCAATTAAGTCCATTTGAACCATAACATCAGTTAAGTCCATTATGTCTCTGTTAAATTTCAATTTGGCCGATCTGTCCAGAGGTGAAAGTGGGGTGTTGTAGTCTCCCACTATTAATGTGTGGGGTTTTATATGTGATTTAAGCTTTAGTAATGGTTCTTTTACATATACGGGTGCCCTTGTGTTTGGGGCATAAATGTTCAGAACTGAAACTTCATGTTGGTGGATCTTTCCTGCGATGAGTATGTAATGTCCATCATCATCTCTTTTGATTGATTTTAGTTTGAAGTCTATTTTGCTGGATATTAGGATGGCTACACCAGCTTGCTTCTTAAGACCATTTGATTGGAAAGTCTTTTCCCAGCCTTTTATTCTTAGGAGGTGTCTGTCTTTGAATTTGAGTTGTGTTTCTTGTATGCAGCAGAAAGATGGGTCCTGTTTTTGTATCCATTCTGTTAGTCTGTGTCTTTTTATGGGTGAATTAAGTCCATTGATATTAAGGGATATTAATGACCAGTGATTGTTCGTTCCTGTTTTTATTTTTATTTTTTGGTGGTAGTGTGTGTGTACTTCTCTTCTTTGGGGTTTACTGCTGTGGTGTTATCTATTGCCTGTGTTTTCATGGGTGTATCTGCCTTCCTTAGGTTGGAATTTTCCTTCTAGTGCTTTCTGTAGGGCTGGGTTTGTGGATAAGTATTGTTTAAATCTGATTTTGTCTTGGAAGGTCTTGTTTACTCCATCTATGATGATTGAAAGTTTTGCTGGGTATATTAGTCTAGGCTGGCATCCATGGTCTCTTAGTGTCTGCATTATATCTGTCCAGGTCCTTCTGGCTTTCAAAGTCTCCATTGAGAAATCGGGTGTTATTCTGATGGTTTTGCCTTTATAAGTCACTTGGCCTTTTTCCTTTGCTGCCATTAATATTCATTCTTTATTCTGTACGTTTAGTTATTTAATTATTATGTGGTGAGGGGACTTTTTGGGGGGGTCTGGTCTGTTTGGTGTTGTATAGGATTCTTGTATCTTCATAGGCATTTCCTTCTTTAAGTTGGGAAAGTTTTCTTCTATGATCTTGTTAAATATATTTTCTGTGCCTTTGAGTTGGTATTCTTCTCCTTCCTCTATCCCTATTATTTGTAGGTTTGGTCTTTTCATGGTGTCCCAAATTTCTTGGACATTTTGGGTCATGACTTTGCTGGTTTTAGTGTTTTCTTTGACTGATGAATCTATTTCTTCTACTGTATCTTCAACAACAGAGATCCTCTCTTCCATCTCTTGCATTCTGTTGGTTGTACTTGCCTCTGAAGATCCTGTTTGTTTACTCAGATTTTCTATTGCCCGCATTCCTTCTGCTAGTGTCTTCTTCATTTTTTCTATTTCCCTCTTCAGGTCTTGGATTGTCTCCCTTGCTTTTTCATGATTTTCATTCAAGGATTTGTTGTTTTCTTCTGCTTTAATTGTCCTTTCCTCTAGTTTTTTATAGTGTTCTTCCCATTGTTTGTTTGTCTGTTCCTCTACTTTATTTTTGATTTCTTCTATATAAGGCTCTAGCCTCTTCATGATGTTACATATAAGGTTGTTTTCTTCTTCTTCTTCCATTCTGTGATGTTCTGGTCTAGTTGTTGGAGAAGGGCTTGGATCTGGTGATGCTGTATTGCTCTTTATTTTGTTGTATGTACTTCTGCCTTGACATCTGCCCATCTACTTGTGGGTTCATTCTTGGTCTTATCAGTGTACTTGGTCCAGAGAGAGTTGACAGATTTAGGGAGCCTCTCTCTGGTCCAGATGGAAGCTCTGGGCCAGATGGGAGTGCTCGTCCAGATGAGAGTGCTGGCCCAGTAGGAGCTGGGGGGCTGGACTCTGAGTCTTGGGAAGTCCCTGGGATCTCCTTATTTTGTCCAGATGGGAGCTCCTCTTGCCCAGATGGGTGTTCCTCTTGTCTCTGGTGCAGATGGGAGTTCCAGAGCAGGATGAGAGCTGGGTCTGGTCTCTGAGTCTCAGGAAGTCCCTGGGGTCTCCTGCAAATTGTTGTGGGGGCAGGGTATTGAGACTGCAGGGTGTGCCTCCAGTCTTGGAAAAGGGGAGCCTTCCAGCAGGGCCTGCCGATTGGCTGGAAACTGGGGCCAAGTTGGGCAGGTCCTCCCGTGGTGGCCTGTGTCCAGTGGTGGGACCCAGGGGCAGTTGCCTCTCTGACTATAACCCCAGGCACTCACCTCCTATAACCTCTTATGGTTGGAAGCATGTAGTATGTAGCCTTTCAGTTTAGCATTTTTCACTTAGTAATGTGAATTTAAGTTTCTTCTCTATCTTTATGGCTTAGCCCCTCACTTCCATTTTTTGCTCAATGATACTGTGTTGCATTGTCTGATATGTAGATACATGACAAACCACAACTTATACATTCCCTTACTGAAAGATACCGTGGTTGCTTCCAAGTCTGGACAGCTATGAACAAGGCTTCTATTAATACTTAGTAATGTTTTTACAGAGATGCATTTTCAAATCACTGGGAAGGATAAATTATAGAGATCACAGAAAACTGGAGATATGCATCAGCTACACACAACAAGAAATGTAAGTGGCCTGTGGAAGAGATTAGACAAGAGCATCATTGCTATAGATTATATATGTCTGCCCTGAGTAGCTCTGACCAGCTTCTGTTCTGTGTCACAATTTCCCATAGAACTCTGATCTTGACATTTTTATTTCTCATATTCAGTCTCTGTTAGCTTTTGGGGATTATCAAGCTCTCTGCTGTCAGAATGCCCTGAAAATTCACCATCCCCACTGCCAGGAGCACTGACCCACTGATTCTGCCTACAGCTGAAGTCTATGAAATCCAGGTCTCAGCTTAAATGCAGCTTTTACAAAGAAACTATCACTAGTAACTCTGTAGGAAGCCTCATCACCCTGCACCATCCCTTATTATAAACGTTCCCTGCCACTTTCTTGTACAGTCAATTATACTTAGTGAAAACTGAACAAAATTGAGTCTCTAAATTACAATGGTTCTTCTTAGGATCTTTTTAGTTTCTAAGAGAGACAATGTGTTATAAGGTTGGTAGGCAGTGCATTAAGTTTTGAAGTTTGATCATCAGACTTGGAGTGTTATATGTTACTAATTCCAGATGCAGAAAGACAAACACTGAGTGATCTTACTTCTGTGGGAAATCTGAAACAGCTGCATTTGTTTACAAAGTGAAGAGGGGAACATAGGGAGGAGGGGTTCTGAAGAGGTTCCTGGAAAAAGAATTGATGTTGATTGAAAGGTACAAATGTTCAGCTACATAAGAGACAGAAGCTCTGATGATCTATTTTGCTGAAATGCCACTATAATGGCTACTATCTCACTGTATACTGTAGAACAGCTTAAACGTTAGATTTTAAATGTTCTAACCATAGGAATTATGCATGTAAATTAATGTGAATTCTAAAACGTGACTTATATTAGTTAAATTGGTTTAAAAGAGTGGTTCTCAACTTTCCTAATGCTGCAAAACTTCAATACAGTTCCTCATGCTGTGGAATTATTTCATTGCTACTTCTTAACTGTAACTTTGCTACTATTATGAATCACAATGTATATATCTGATATAAGGGATATCTGATATGTGACCCCCAAAGGAGCTGTGACCCACAGGTTATAAACCACTTGTTTTAAAGGTTTCACATTAGTTAATATATCAAACAGCATACCCCATCGTCATACAACTGTTATTTGTCACTGAAAATAAAAAAAATTAAAGATCTTTTTAAATATTTTTAGGGCTGTTCATGTGGCTCAGTGGATAAAGTGTGTGCTACACAATCATGAGGACCAGAGTTCGGATCTCCAGAACCTACACAAAGCTGTTAACCATGATCCTAGAACCAGCAAGCAGGATTCAGAGATGGAGAATCTCTGGAGAAAGATGGTTAGCTTGTCTATCTGATCATCAATTTCTAGTTTATAGAATGACTGTGATTCAATTAAAAAGAGCAAACTACAAATAAGAAAAACACTTGCATCAACTTCCAGCCTCTATACCCATGTTCATAAACATGTGTATATATTCACGTTTGCCCACACACATGCAAACATGTATATACATATGCATGCCATACATACATAGATATCCCAAAAATTTAGGCTAGTCTAGCGACAGACTGGAAGAAGGATGATAAAGAAAGCCAAAAAAGAAATATTGTAATTAACACTTATATTTTAAGCTGAACAAAGCTTTATTTGCTATCTATAATTGTCAACCATCCTTGTGTGAAAAATAGATTATACTGTGGTAATTTCTCAGAATATGTGAGAAATGGAATCCTTATATAAACTAATCTAAGAATGTTTTATTACTTGGAAGTGTGTCAAAACATGATGGGTTAGGACTATAGAAGAAATCTTTCACTACAAAACTTATAAAAATAAGGTCTGAAAATCAGAAATGATTCTTTCAACCCAGTGGAGGTTTTGGCTACAGGATAGTTAAACTCATTTCCACCAATATTGGATAACCTTAGGATACCAGTATTAAAATATATCTATCACTTCGTTTATAAATAAATAACAGAGCTACTAACAATAATCTGGTACATTTTGCCTACCAGGCACTTTACCAACGCAACTGGACAGGAGGCAACTCTACAAATATGCACTTCCACAATATCTTTTAGCTCATACTTTGTTCTAATTACTGAGAAAGCTGACAGTTGAGGGCATGCACTGTTGGGGAAGAATGACATTTAACTCGATTTCTCTTACAGACATTTGTACTTCTCCTCCTCCTCTCCCCTGCTTTATAGAATGTGACACTATGGCCCAGAAACACAGCCAACTTGAGTTAAACTGCCTTGAGTCACTCCTATGTGGTGATTTTTTATTTGTGCTGAAATGTGGTGATGTTTTATTTGTATGTTAATAAATAAAGCTTACCTAGAGATCAGGGGGGAAAGGCCAGCCATTTTAAGTAAACAAGAAGTCAGGCAGCACATGACCTTAATCCTATCACTTAGCAGGCAGGGTCTCTGTGTGTCCAAAGCCACACTAGGGAACAGAGCCAAGCGTAGTGACACACACCTTTAATCCCAGTACCAACCATAGAGACCTGGAGGTCTGTACAGACAGGCAGAAAGTGACACAGCCGTGAAGGAAGAGGAAGTGAGGTAGCTGGGCTAAGAGCCTGTGAGAGGGCAGAACAGTAAGGCAATAAAGGCATGAGTAGACAGGAAGTAACTCTCATTTGGAAGCTGCAGAGTTGGTGAAGTAAGGTTGGCTGGTGGCTTTCCCTATTTCCCAGATCTAAGGCTTTCACTCTTATTTGACTCCATGTTTTATTTAATTCATTTTAGAAATTCATCTATACTCTCCAGTCTACAGAGGAAAGTGATACTAAGGGCATCCTGGTGGTAGTGCCATGCAGAGTTCTGTGGTGCTCCCTGTGAGAAAGGCTTCTCTGGTGTATGGCATCGGAAAATCATTCTTTGGGGACCAGAGATGGTTCAACAGGTAAAGATGTTTGCCGCACAAGCCTGGAGACCTGAGTTTGATCCTGGGAACTCACATAATGGTGAAAGGAAAGAACTGAGTGAACAAAATTGTCCTCTGAGTTCCATGTGGACCATTGCATATGTCTCCCACACACATCTCACACACACACACACACACACACACACACACACACACTAATCGTAACACATAGTTTTCAATTCACATTCCACTTCACGTGGTCCTCCTTCAGCTTTTCTGCCATGGTTCACCCCAAGTGCACAGCCAGGGGAGAAGGGTTCAGACTTCAGAACCCCCTTTCAGACCCAGGGGGCCAAGAGAGAACTCTAGACTTCAGAGTCCACTTTCAGAACTTATGAAATAAATTCCAAGGAAGTCTGACTCCAATAACCTCTGTTCTCATTCCATTCTCCCTTGGCCGGAGGAGAGGCAACTCTGGGTCCCAGAAACCACAGACAGTACCAAAACACCCACCTCCTGCAAGAAAGAAGGATCACAACACTTCCCACATGGTCAAACTGAGCATGTTTGTAAAAGCCAGTCCTGGAACCACAACTCTTAATTTTCCTAGGTTGCTTGAAATAGTATTTTCTTTTAATTCTTCATCTACCAAGAAAATGATAAAGATGGACATTGGGTCTTTATTCATAATTAAGGTACCTGACACAGTGTTTCATAAAAGGTAGGGATTGGTCACTGTTCTCAGAGAATAAGCAAACATTGACAACTTTAGCCACAGGGAGCTATAGATTTTGGAGAATTCTAGCTTCAAATTGTAAGATCTTATAACCACAGCTTTCCAGATGAGGAGGGAAAATGACCAAGAATAGTCAGTTATTAATGTGCTGTGCTCAAGCTTTGTGGAAAAGTCTTGGTTGTGTTCATTTATAAGTAGGATGGTGTAGGATAATAGTGACCTGGTGTTTATACCCACACAAACACTGTGGCCACTCTGTGCTTAGCTCTATGACCTCCTCCCACATACATGTGAGAATGAAGGCCAACTATAAAGGCAAGCACTTGAGTGAGGTTTTTCTCTGCATCTAGTCATTTTCATTCTTCAAGGTACACTGACACCAGAGACTATCAGTAGAGAGACATGTATCATACATCTTATTAGTAATTAGATGCTATGATTATTCAACTTCAATATGGAACATTTCATAAAATCACAACTGTGTCTTCGTTTATGAAAAGATTATTTGCAAATAGTTTTCAACCACCTGTCAGTGGAAATTAGTGTCATTAAATATTAGCCTAAGTGCCGTGGCTCCATTATATCATAAACAATAATTCACAGAGGCAATGACTAACCCCAAATAACTTTATCTGCCTCCAGCATTTCCCAGGGTTGTCACATGGAACCCTGGTGAGGTAAGATTGTCATCAGCTACTTGTTCAGGCAAAAATGACACCAACTTTAAGCTCTAAATATGATATTGAGATGAAATATGGGTGGTAAAATTAACAATGATCTGATTTAAGTTAAGTCTGTTCACATATGACTGAATTTACCATTTTATTTGTATGCATTGTGAAGCAAATATCAGAGGATTTTTTGGAAGAAAAAGGGGGATAGGATGGAGATTATATATCAAAATATAAACAATTTGAGAGACACCCTAAACTTGGACCCCAAGAAGGTACTGAAATAGGTGAAAGATATCTTTGGAATCCCTCCCCTAACCCTTTGGCATCTGGTTTCTAGAGTATGCTTCCCACTGCTCTGGCAGTGCTCAGGCAATCTCCAGCTCCTGGTTCAACACCATGTACCAATTCCACCTAACTCCCCTTGCCCATCCTAGTCTGAACCTACTGTAAGGCTGAAAACTAAGACCATTGTTCCTGATCACTCCTCAATTGTAGCATTACTAACTCATGAGTGCTTTAAAACAATATACAATGTCTCGGACTCTCTTTTACCCCACCCAACCACACATTACAATCTATGAAAGAGATCCATTTGTAAAACTCTTCCTCTCCCCTTCCCCAACAGAATTCACTGTAGCAATTTTCATTTTGAGTAGAAAATGCTGTGTTCCATAAAAGCATGCATTTTAAATTGGATCTCATTTAACTGTAGATAGCCATAGGTGGGGACATGAGAGCAGACAGGTGTGGCTGC